>NC_053024.1:384627465-384849638 GCF_003073215.2 Triticum urartu | reverse complement strand
CTCAGCCTATGTATTTCTCGTGTAAATAGATAATTTAGTGCCATTGGTTATTTACTTTAAACATAATGCATTGACGTGTTAGTGTAGAGGCGCACAAAAAGAAATGGATATTGTAGTCAGCTACTTAAAAGTGTTCCCTCATATGATTACATAGCCTCCATTTCATAAATTGTGTACCCGTTGAATTCATATATGAATATTACATATATTACTTCAAAATAGAAACTTAAATCATCCAAGACTAATGAATTTGAATGCAAGAGTAACAATGGTGCATGTTCATGATAGCTACATTGGTTGTTTGAAGAAACATCACTATAACTTTGGCATGCACAACTAAAAAGGCTTATTTAAATAGAAAAAAAATGTGATATGTGAGTGTCCAATCTTTATAGCGTTGAATCGATATTGTACCTTTGGCCACGATACGAAGTAGATATTGACTTATGTTCAAGCGATGCACGTCCACGATCGCTAGATAGTGATACGTCAATGAATTGTGCAATATCCCTCACACGCATACATATCTCATTTCCCTATGGGCATCAGAATCACACACGTGCACTTCGTGTATTTCTCTCCCTCCATCAGGGTTAAATTCGTCTTTGTACCCCATCCTACAAGTCTCTCACACAGAAACACACACGCTCTCTATGTCTAACACACCCACCCCTTTAATTCCGCCCACCCACAGCCACTAATGTCTCCCACACATATGCTATCTACCTATCCCTTAATATAGCTAGATATGTGTCACACAAACTCCTTATCCCTACTAGCAAGATGCCCATGCGTTGCACGGAACATCAAGATGCATTTGTATGAGAAGTTTATCTTGTGGGAGAAAAGGATGAACGAGGGAATGCCTTATTTGCAAATGCGGAGAGGGGTGTGGGTATCTTTTTGCAAAATTGCCATAGTTTCCTTCCTGTTCATCGGATATAAATCAGATGGCCTATATTGCAGGATGGCAGGAACACCATCATCACCAACTCTGTTTTTTTATAAGAGTAGAGATATGTGAGTGTCACTGCCCCCCCCCCACACCCACACTTCCCAACACCGAAGGAGTAGGGTGACACCTCGATCTTGATACTAATCTATCGACTGGCTTCTCTCTCAAACATGCACACACACACACACACTACCCGGCACCAAAGGAGTAGGGTGGCACATCGATCTTGATAATAATCTATCTACTCCTCTTTCAAACACACACACACACTCACTCACTAGTTGTGCCTCTGTGTCTACCGCACACACTCTCAATACGTCTTTCTCTCCCTCCCCCGCCAACAATGACAACAGAAGGGTGACAACTCGATATGATCATAATCTATCAATTGGTTTCTCTCTCAAACATTGTGTCTCGGTGCCTCGCTTGGTAGCCCCCTCGATATGTAGACTTCTCGCGTGCGCATAGCTGTAGTGACGATGATGCTGAACCTAGTGTGCCTTGTTTTTACCGGCCTCATGTGATAGTTTTCACCATGTTTTCTGTTGATTAACAAGGCAACCTTTTCTTTGTTACTACTAGTGAATCTGAAGTCATTCGAGGCAGACATAAAATATATCACTTCAACCCAATTATCCCAGCAACTATTTTAAAAGAAATTAGCTAGTTGCCCGTGCGTTGCACGGAACATCAAGATGCATTTGTATGAGTAGTTTATCTTGTGAGAGAAAAGGTTGAATGAGGGAAGGCCTTATTTGTGAATGTGCAGAGACGTGTGGGTATATTTTTGCAAATTGCCATAGTTTCTTTCCTATCCATTAGATATAAATCCGACGACCTATATTGCAGGATGGCACGCACACCATCATCACCAACTCTTTTTCTACTCCCTCCGTCCGAAAATACTAGTCATCAAAATGGATAAAAAGAGACGTATCTAAAACTAAAATACGTCTAGATACATTTCCTTTTATCCATTTTGATGACAAGTATTTCCGGATGGAGGGAGTATTTGTATTTTTAGAGATTTCAACAAGTGACTATGACCGGACCTTACCAACATACTCAAAAAAGTAGTCCATAATTTTGATGTTACCCTCTTTTCTTGGCGGTGTAGTGCCATCTGGATACCTCAAAAATAAATCAAGGACAAATCTGACCCCTTCCTGAAAAGACATACGGAGCAAAATGAGTGAATCTACATCTAAAATATGTCTACATACACATCCGTATGTGGTAGTCCATTTGAAATCTGAGAAAGACAAATATTTAGGAACGAATGGAGTATATATAAGAGTAGACATGGAGATATATCTCCAGCTTGGTCTACAACAAAAATGTGTTGGGCTGGTTAGCGTCGGATGCTCGCAACGCGATGACACGAGTTCGTATTCTGTCTTTTAACTTTATATTTTTATATTATATATTACTCTACTTATTTGATATATACTTCTTTCGCCACTGTACTGACAGTGGAACCCACAGAGTACTTAGAATACAAGATTAAGGATGGACTTGTTTCTTTTTAACTTTTTGTACGAAGTTGTAGCCACCCTGTAAGTCACGTGTACACTGTGCATGCAATTAACTTTTTATAGAGGGACAATCATACAGGCAATTAGCTCAAATGGATTGGATGTCACTCTATTATTTCCAGCATAAAGTGCATCTCCAACGACAGCCGGCAAATTTCCTCCCGCTTCCTTAAGCGGAGGACGACATCAAACGCCAGCGGCATACATTTTTACAACTCTAACCAACCAGATGAAATTCGTGCAAACATGGACTGATTTCATATAAGCATGAAGGATTTTGTATAAAAAAGCCGGATCTTCATATAAACATCATGGATTTCATTACATTTACATGAACTAAGAGGTGCCAATCCGGCTCTCTTGTATAATTAATACTCCCTCTGTCCAGAAATATTTGTCCTAGAAATGGATGTATCTAGACTTATTTTAGTTGTAGATACATACAATTTATCCATTCTTAGAACAAAAATTCCCCGCCAGCTGGAGAGGGAGTACATAATCTAAATGGCCACCCGCGGATCCCTTTGTCTTCCTCATGTCCGTCAGACACTTGCGGGGTCGACGAAGGTCCTCGGAAGAGAAGAAACAACAAAGAAACCACCTGAATCCGCGGTCGTCGCCTCAGCGGTGGCCTTCATGGGTCCCAAGTGGCGGCGGCCTCCCATGTTCTACTTCTCCTCGATGATGGCGGTGGACATGGAGAAGCTAGCCATCGACTCGTCGCTCTCCACGCACCCGGCTTCTGTCTCTGCCTGCATGGCGCTGCCGCAGGCACGGGAGGCGCGGCCACCGCAGACACTGGTGGAGCGGTACGACGCGACAACGACGGCGCCCGTACCGGCGTGCTCGCCGCCGCGCCGGCGTGGAGCAACTCGCCACTCCTCATCGAGCAGAACTGGAGCGGCGAGTTGCTGAACCACGCGCCTGCTTGGGGCGGCAACTGGCTCCGTCGGGCCAAGCAAGGTTGGTGAAGCACGGAGCGGCCTCGCCCGTATCCGGAGGGCTCGGCGGGCCACCCGGCCAGGTAATATGCCGGAGAACGGCTCATCGGAAGCCATCGGAGGAGTGGAGAAAATGGTGAATTAGGAGATGGGGGAGCGGTGGAGGGGTGCGATTCTTGCCCGTTGTCTGTCTGACCTCGTGTAAATAGAGGGCGGACGGTAGGAGCTTGGTCGGTGTCTGGCCTCGTTTAAACTGAGGGCAGACGGGAGGAGCTCGGTCGGTGTTGCGTTTAATTCTGGCCTGCTCATGAATGGATGTGTGGCCGGAGTAGGATTCTCGGTTTGCATGCGGGTTTAACGGAGGGGTTTAATGGAGGCGCCGCGCGTGCAGCGGGCGGCGCAGTACTATTCGATTTGACAGCAGTAATGAGCCGTCAAATCACAAAGGCACTCGCCTCTCGTGAAACCGACCGAGCTAGACTGCCCCGCCCTCTAGCCTTTTAAAAAATGTATATACTCCACTTTTGTACAGTAGTAGTATCGATGGATTGCACCATGGAGCAAAACTTGAAATTAAAAAAAAGGTGGTACATATAGAGTGCTCGTCGCCAAATTATGCATATAGTACTATTAAAAAGGCTTGTCACAATAATGGTGTCCAGCACAAGTGCACAACCCACCTGTCAAATAAAACTAAGCACCCTAGAATTCTTTGACAAAACTAAGCACCCTAAAATTCTTTGACAACTGAACTGCTGGCTATATGATGTTGGCCATATATATTGTACGTATATAATGTGAAGAAACGAGTGGTAGTACTGTACCAAGTAAAAGATGAAATGTAAGAAATACTTGTATGTACATACTGAAGAGTTGAAGTAACAAGAAGAAACATAACATAGTTCTGCTGGGGGCTCAGCACAACACACCCCTCAAATTAAATTAAGCACACCTGAAATTAAACTTTGCAACTATTCCGGTAGACACTGCATTAGAACCACCATGAGCAACGACACTGCCACCTTACTCGGAGTCCTCGTCCACGTCCTCGACTTCGTCCTTGTCCCTCTTCCTCTTGGCCGATACTTCTTTGCTTGAACCGCACACTTGGTTGTTGCTCTTCATCCAACCCTTGTAGATATTGAAGCAAAGGTAGCCATCCATTGCAGCGTACTGGATGTGGTCTATATCTAGTACATACCGCTGCCATGCATGACGATGAAACGTGTATGGAGGTTTCTCCAGTTTACCGTACGAAGGATGAACCATGGCTCCTGCCAGGGTCAGCATTGAAGACTGAAGAGAGGACACTAGACGATTCTTCTGGAGGTCGAAGGTGTTGCCTACAACGAGGCCTACCCGACGCAGGACTTCTTTGTCGTTACCAAAGTCTACAGTAACGAATTTGACTAGGTTGCTCCCGAGGAAGTCCTTAAAATCCTGGCACTCAACGTCGGCATGGCATATGTGGTAGACCAAGCGTAAGTCATACACGCAAACCTGGATCACGGCGGGCTTCTTCCTCTCTTCGTCCTTTAGATCCTTCTCTCGTGCTAGGACTGTGGTGTACGCAACATCTAGCCCAGCGACCCACTCATCATCTGAGTTTTCGAACATGCGTCTGAAGCGAGAAAGGCATCCTTTCACCGTCGCGGAAGAACGGGTGTAGATGACGTCGAACTCATCGCCGGTGATGGTTCTAACCTTGTACTCACCGCCGATCCTGGAGATTTGGGACGCTATGGATTTGGGAGGAGGGTTAGGATTAGTGGAACTGTCGTAATGTGAATGGACGGGACGACTAGGAGCGAACCGCCGTAGTATTGAAGGACATGCGAGGACGAGTAGGAGCGAACTGCCAACGTGCGAACAGCAGGGTAGTGGCTTTCCATTCTCCCATGACACGGGCTTCCGAGAGCCCTTGGATCTGAGATCGAACGGTTGCATGGCATGATTCTAGACCTATGGGTGAATATCCTATCCTGGAGGGTTATTCTACAAATTTTCAGCAACTTAGCATGCGACCGTTTGATCTCAGACCCAAGGGCTGCCAGCAGCCCGTATCATGGTCGTGCCTACCACGACCATCACGTCACTCGTGCGATCGCTCCCTTGGAGATTTAACACGGTGCGTTAGGCTATCTGATGTTTGGCATGTTATACATAGTCATCACTTAGTCACCCATACTACAACAAGGTTGGCTATAAGTGTTTTTTTTACTCCTCTCTATCTCTTTCTTCATACTCCCTCCGTCCCATAATATAAGAACGTTTTTGACACTAGTGTAGTGCCAAAAACGTTCTTATATTATGGGACACATGGAGTACTAGTATTTATTGCATTTGCCAAGGAGTGACCTCTTCCAATGAAATGGTGTTGCTAAGTTTGCTTCATTTAATTAGCTATAGACTCGAAATTGTCTTTTCACCTAGGTACACGCGCTCAGCACCGTTTCTTCCTTGGGTCACCAAACTAGTCTCTCTCTTCTTGAATAACTTGCCACATCAGATTTTATGCCTATGTGGCAAGCTTAAGCACCTGTAGGAGCAAGTAAAAGTAAGTACAATAGTGCGCTTTACATGGCATTTTTGCATATGTGGAAGAAATAGAGGCAGGGAAAAAGTGGAGAAGTGGGCTCTCATGCAAGAGCCAGCCTCTACTACATGGTGGAGCATTGGGAGAGGCACCTGTATGGAGGTGGTCAGGAATCTGGGAGACTCACGCCGGTCATAGCACCATAGTTAAAATGATAATGGCAAGTCAAATCATGGGGCCCCACCTGTCCAGCAGTAACTCGCTGTCAAATCACACAGCCCTACGTTTGCAGCAGCCTACTCCCTCGTCTTCTCGCGTCTCTGTTGAAGCGACTAAAGCACTATGTTACAGTAACATATTATGTTACCACAAGCACCTCTTTCCTCATTAAATAGTTGCCACATAAGCAAAATTGTCTTGGGATGTGTTAAGTTACTCCCACTATGGCTAGCCTAAGAAACAACGTGAGAGTTAATGCACCACGCCTATGTGTTTACTATTTGGTTTTCGTAAGATGACTTAATACTCACCTAGACGGAGGGAGTATTCGATTTGAAAGCGGGCGGCGCAGTTCCCGATACGGCTTTAATGCAGACGAGGGAGGGAGTAGCGGTTACCGATATGTTGAACGGCCAATGCATCCTCCTCAATTAATGCATGAGGGAAGTAATGGGAGGAGGTCCGGGAAAAGAGGCTACACGATGTGAATGCAATGCAGTTTTCCCTCATTGCCCTCATATAAAGGCACCCCTCCATTCCAATGCATCTACCACATCATATGCACCTAAGCATTTGCCTAAGCACCTACACTAAGCGCAAAAGAGCTCACTCCAGACCCATGGCGGCGATGCGCGTGAGCGGCCAGCGGTTGCGCCAGATGGTACACGACGCCGGCCTGCGGCATGGCGCCGAGGATCGTCTCCAGACGGTGTTGGAGACCGGCTGGTGGATGGCCGCCGTCGACGCCAACTACGACTCTCAGTTGGACCAGATGATCGTTGACACCAACAACAAGTTCACCGTCATCAAGAAGCTCGCGGACGACATCGCCGTACTCCTCCAGCCCGCGCGCTCGGGCTCCTCATTGCCGGCCACCCTAATCGGCCTCCATGGCCGGAACCTCTTTCAAGCACTGGTGCCCTTGCGACTGCCCGCCGACGCCATGAAGAATGTCCACCTGGAGGTCGCGTTCGCCACGAGGCACCTCGCCCTACAAGAATTTGTCGACCTACACATCCACGTGTACAAGCAAATCGTGTACATAGGTATCTACAATGCCAGTGAGGACGCTACGAGGTTGGCCTTCCTCAACCGGCTGGAAGCCTTGGATGCCTTTGCTGATAAGCACCTCGACCTCGCCAAAAAAGCCGCCGCTCCCTAGCCGCCGGTCTGTGGCCCAGCGCACTAAGTTGAGGAGGAGGAGGTCGTATATTCGTGGATCCATCTTTCTTCTTGCCTTCTGTAACCACCACTGTGATCGCATCATCGTGGCCTTAATTCTTATTATGCTGTTGCATTCTTGTTCCAGTCAATACCGACATGTGTGATCCCTTTGCTTAATTATATGCATCACTATAACTAGTACTCGATCCGTCAATTTATAAGTTGTGCTTACCTTTTCCATCAACTTCGTGCAATGCGCGGGCATCTTGCTAGAAACACTAGAATATGTCTATATAATCCGTATCTCAAAAAAGACAAATATTTAGGTACGAAGGGAGTAATATATTAGGAGTATATCATGCACACAAAGGCAGAGGAGCGGTGGGGCCGAGAGGGATGAGGGGCACGTCGGGGGGATGAGGATCCCCTGACGCGAACAATCCTACCATTCTGTCACTGACATGTGGGTCCCATAAGCGTGGGTCCCACCTATCAACAAAGGAAAGGCAGGGCAAGGAAGTGATAGCCATGTCAGAGGATCCATGTCCATGTCGGGGGACGTCGTGCCGTGGGTTGGAGTGGCGTCATGGGAATCGTGTGTGGGTGTGGCAGTGGTAGAAACGTGATGGTCGCCGTGGTTCAACTTCCATGGACAAGCTGTCATGTCTGCTGAGACATGTATATCAAAACTAGAGTGTTTATATTTCAAGCACATGAACAAGTATTATTCTACTACTTTGGATCCATTGCAACGCACGGGCTAGCACATTGGTAGTAGCAGTGTCCATCTCTATCTCTAGAGGCCTTCCCTCGTTCATCCTTTTCTCTCACAAGATAAACTACTCATACAAATGCATCTTGATGTTTCGTGGAACGCACGAGGATGTTTCCTTGGGGGTCTCTCCAGCGCGGCGTGGCCGTAGTTGCAAGTTGACGCCCCTTGAGATGCCAACGTTGAGGGGCACTCGGATTTCCTCCGATGAGCAGGTAAGATGAGTTTGATCACATAGTAAATGCATTCTAAAGACTACTTCCGTGTCCATTTCCTAATTCTCCCCCTGCCCATTGTTTCACAGGTTAGGCTCGGTGCGAGTGGAGATTGGCTTGCATATGTACGGGAGGGTACCAACATCAATTTGCACAACATTTACAACGGTGACACCGTTCCCGTAGAACCTATGTCCAACATTGGGATAAGCCATGCAACGGGCCACCGCATGAATTGGTACGATGGAACCACGGTGAGATTGAATAAGAAAGCACGGACCTTGCACATGGCGGTCAAAGGCGGACCATTCTGTCTGCGGCCGATTTGATGCCGTACGAGTAGGAAGACGTTGTGCTCCTTTCTAACCGCATCTTCGCGGTGACAAACCAGGGGACTTATTTTGTATGGGACACATCCTACGATATACTCCCTCTCTCCCAGTTTATTTGTTTTGAATCTTTTCCTTTTGTAAGTTTCAAATTCAAATTTAGAGCTCCCCATCACATGTTGAGATTACAATGTCCATTAAATCGTTGCGTGCATGTATAGTAAAGAATCAAATCTTGAGTTTGGCACGAGTTCGTGCTGCGGGAGCACCACAAGCCCTGGCACAGGAGTTACATTTCCCTCTCAGGGCCGTCGGGACTGAGCTTCAGCGCCTTACTAGACCTACCTTTGAGTCAATAACATGTGGACCCGATAGGTGACTGGTCCACATGTAATGCTCCCGTAGGAAGAGGGGCAGTGGGGCCAAGAGGGGTGAGCCGCAGGTTGGGGGACGCGCGGTTTCATGGGTTCGAGCGGCGTCGTGGGAATCGCGGGTGGCTATGGTAGAAACTTGATGCTCGCCGCATTTTAGGTGGCCCACATGTCATGCACACAAAGGCAGAGGGGCGGTGCGTCCGAGAGGGGTGAGGCGCACGTCGGGGGGCGTGGTGCCGTGGGTTGGAGAGGCGTCGTGGAAATCGCGAGATGAAACGTGATGGTCGCCATAGTTGAACTTCCATGGACAAGCTGTCATGTCTACGGACACATGCAGTGCATACCGATCACTGGAAAGAGTAGCAGAGAAAGCTATATATGTGGATAAATAGTTCCTTATAGTCAAGAGGACCCATGCTACTACTCTGTTCCAAAGACATGCACACCATCGAAATAGTCCATCTATGTCAATATACACCGAGAGGGAATAATTTTTTTACAAGAGAGGAAATAGTTCATCCATCCATAATGCCCTCCTGCTGGTGCAGCCTTTTCTTCTTCTTCTTCTTCTTCTTCTTCTTCTTCTTCTTCTTCTTCTTGTTCTCATTATATGTGGGAGACGGCTTCGCAACAAGCTCTTTGGACCTTGCAGCTATCTCAAAACTCACACGGGCATCGAGGGCATCATATTTTATCCGCTCGTACGTCAAGGGATAATTCTCCCATCCAGACGACCTTAATGCCACCATCTCGTCACCCTTCAGAAGATTTGTACCGAGCACAAAATTTGCTACGTCGAATAGGGATGGTGTCTGTTTATCACAAAAATCTATAGGAATTTTGATTCTGGTTTGTAGGTCACCGATGCTTTTCAAATCAAGGTTGTACGGCTCCAGCTTCTATTTGTCCCCTTCGATGGCTGCCCCACAGAAGTATACGTCCTCCCGAGACAAGAAATCATGAAGATCACCTGGTATGGAGGGCGAGTGTATGATGTGGTACACCAAAACATCATCTTCGAGGCACAGCTGAAGGACGGCGGAGCGCTGGATCTTCCCAGGGGCATGCTCCGTGTACTCTACGTCGAGACCGATGACCCTCGTCTCTACCTTTTCGAGGGAGTTGGATACATTGTTGATCCACTGCCGAACAACCCTTGGGTGGACGGTGACGGTGGCAACTATGCGCATCGAGCCTTCGACGAGGACATGTTGGACGCTAAAAACCTGCATCTCGATCTCTTTTGCCATTTGGAACCGCTGGAATGGAGGGCTATGGTTTGGAGAATTAGGATTAGATGGCTAGTCTAACTGAAGTAGTAGATGATTATTTGAAGAGGTTAAAACAATGTGAACGCAGTGGGGTTTGGATGCAAATGAAGACGAAGGGGAGGTGAAGAAGCCGAGGAGAATCGGTTCCCGATGGAGAAGGAGTAAATGGGAGAAGTGGCGTCCAGGAAGTTGATTAGATGGCTAGGTAGACTAAATGAAAAGGCTATGCGGGTAGACTGATGAGTCGTACCTATTCATACGTGCCCATCCTTCCTGATAGGTGGGACCTATGCAAACAGATAAAAAAATGTGTCGTAGTTTTTTTTTGAGCGCGTGAGTGGGAGACACAACATTCTCTGGATAAGGAATACTCCCTCCGTTTAGGTGAGTATAAGTCACCTCATGAAAATTAGGTTTTCCCAAAACCTTTAGTCGTGGAGCATTAACTTCCTGCTCGATCCCCTCCCAGCCTCGTTAGCCAGCGTTCTCTTCCTCTGCTGCCGCGTTCTACCTTTCCATTTTTCCTCTTCTCAAGTGTGGAACAATCTGCATGCCGTCCTTGATGCACCAGAACGACCACTGCATGCATCGTGGCAGAGCATTGATTGGGAATGCATGAGAATTTGATTCTGCTCGCAATATGGATGATACCTGAACGATGAAGTGAACAGGCATGCTAGCACGGGAGACCTATTTACGCTATACAATACTGGAGTACTCATGTACCTACTACTACTACTAGTAGTAGTACAACTGTGGTACACTTGATGGTCAAAATACTATTCATCCGGTCCTCACAGTGAAGTGACAACACCCTGCGCCTCACACTAGTCCAGGCGGCGTGTTCGGGTTACCAAAGTCAGCCTCACCATGTGCACAGTGCAGTCTGTCACCGCCGTTGTACAGAACATTGGCGCCTCGCCTCGTCTCCCTCTCCGCTCCCATAGCACCACTCCATCTCCATCTCCTTCTCCGTCTCCATCTCACTATGCCCCCGTGTACCGTCGCCTCACTCGCCTCCCCAGTACCACTATTCCCTCGCTAGACGCTCCAGCACCGACATCCTTCTCCCCCGTAAATCAAGCCCCCTTCCAAACTCCACCGTGGCCGAACGCGAACCGTGATTAGAGAAATCTCCCCAATGACATCCTCGACCTTTGTTGTTCATGTATGGATATGTTGAGCGCCCTGCGGCTGGCTGCATGCTCGAGGGACATGCACACGGCCATCGTCGAAGCGAGGCCTAAGCTTTTCAAGACACCCTGCTTGCTGCTATCTGGTCTTGCGAGATTCGCTCACCATGATACGGAGGTGTGCATGATGCCCCTCGACTTCAATCCAATCTCCATTAGCAGGTATGTAGTGGGTCACTGTACATCATTTCCCTCGACATCGATCCGATCACCATCGCCCGAAAGTTCTTGGCAGGTATGTACTGGGTCGGCATGAACTCCCACTGGATGGCTGCCTTCAGAGAAGACGGTAAAAAGTTGGTGCTCGTGAACTTCCAGACCTCCCATGAGATTATCCTTCCTCCATTGGATTATATAGAGTATTACCATCGCGGTCCAAGTCATCTAGATTACTACGTCAGTTGGACGGACCTTGTTTTGCAGAAGATTGTAATCTGCCAAGTGCCCACACGACATGCGAATTACGCAGACTTCAAGCTAATTGCCTTGTTCGATCGTGAACTCGTCTGTCTTTATGTTGGTGCCTTCTTTAGTTGGAGACAACTTGGCTCGCAGTGGATCATTGTCAAAGCTGATACACACTTCTGTGATGCTATTGAACACAATGGCATCATCTATGCGATGGATAAAGCAGATGGCACCACGTATTGCTGGGACGGCGCGTGTAAGTTGTTTCCTCTCATGTTAGTTTCCACATTTTCATGATGTAGAAACATGCACCACGCTGTTGGTTTCATCTAACCATACATTAGGGAAGTAATTGTGCATATGGAGAACTCTATATTTGGAAGTAGTGAAATCCTGCAATGCTTACCATGTGTACATACCTATATTCGCCCTTCAGCAATCAATGGCTAGAATAATATCCTCACAAAAGTTTTGCCCACAGAACACGAGTATATAACAATGCATGGTATGTTAGTTACCTTAAAGAATTTGTTTGTGAGAACAGAACATGATTACATAACATGCATGACATGGTAGTTTCCTGTGAAGAATCGATTGCGAGATAGCATGAGTATAACCATGCATGGCACTTCTATATTTTCGAACCCAGTATACATTTCCCTGTATTTTCCTCCCAGTTCCAACAGGGGCATATCAATGATGTTTCTTGCATTATCCTACTCATACTCTGAACAATGCTGATCTTACATTAACAATGCCTGTCCTTTTTGATATGATGCAGTGTCCCTACAGTTACTGCCCTTTGTAATCACACCACCTTTGCCAAAAACAGGGAAGCACAACTGGTTCCTCGCTCGATCAGACGACGGCAAAAGACTGATGATCATTCGGACACATGAGCCGGAAAATTTATATTGCAAAAACCCCACTGTATACAAGCACCGTGTAATACGTGAATATCCAGCTTGTTGGGGCCTTTAGGATTTTTTAGTTGGAGGCGGGTAAACAGCCTTGGTTCACACTCTCTGTTTCTCGGACTCAATTATCCGATTAACCAGGATATCACCGTTGGCAAGGACCTTGATGGCAGAGAGGCTCTATTTGCTATGGAAAATTGTGTCTACATGGTGAGCCCTAGGAGTTCGGGAGCAAACTCCCCTGATTGTCAACAATACAGCCTGCAGCCAAAAGAAGGTGAGAATGACAAAGGCATCTGGATTAACTTTGATCCTTGGATGTCTCAATTACGACACGCAGTTATGTGGTTCGAGCCTTCAGGTTGATAGGTAATTGGGCTGTTGCATCGAAAGGGTGGAGTACTGGTGTCTCTGGGTCACTGGTCACTGAAGCGGGTCTGCAAATTATGATGGTGTTGGATCATCTCTTCAAATGACTTTGTTGTCTTTGCTGCTGGTTCTGGATGGGTAGTTCTTTCTTTTGTTATGCATATTCCTTGTCATTTGGTCATCCTCGTCTATGTCACTCTTACTATGTAATAGTTGCTTCTGTTTAGAATGTCATTCTCGTCTGGATCACGAGAGTCTGAGCGCTGCAGATGGGTGCGTTTTGGTGGTGTAGCAAGACTTCTTATGAACTATCGTGTCTTGCTGTTTATGTCAGTAGTAGTCACTAGTCAGTGTTTGAATGTTGTATATATCGTTGTTTCGAACTGTTTATTGTCTCGAACTACGGGTGGGCTAAATGAGGGCATCACCATTCTCCAGTGTTCAGAGTATATCTCCTTTTTTCAAGTTATATTATTTGAGCTCGGTGTCTTTTCGATGATGTACACTTGTTTGGGCCAGTGAGGTGTCGTTGAATATGGGCCAAGTAGTAACGCAATGCCAAACAGGTCAATTATGACTCTCAGGCCGGGCTCTCAAAAGATCCTGAAAAAAAGGCAGGGCTCTCCAAACAAGAAAGAATAAGGACTCTTAGGCCAACATGTGGGCGCCACCGGTGTTTTCGTGCGCTTGCGCGCCGAGAGCATATTGGCGTGTGCTCGAAATTCATGCCACCTTTTCATCCCCAGTCTCCCGCCCCTCCCCCACCTCTGGAATCTCGATTCCTACTCCAGTTCCCCCAAATCCCCCTCCTGCACTTCCTGTACTCAAGCGCACTATCGTGTCGCCGGTCAACGCGGATCTCCGAGCCGGAGATCCTGAGGTCCGTCCTGCCTTCGGTCGCTGTGTGCTGTCGCTCAACAGTGGCATGGCGGCGCTTGACGACCAGTTTGCCGGCAAAGTGCTGATGGTAACCATCAACAGCGACCGGCCTCCCGTCTCGCCGGATGACCTTGTCAAAGCTCTTGGCATTGTGCACGGCATCCAAATAAGTGACTTGCTCGTCGAAGTCTGTCCACCACCGGCTGATTTCTTCGTCAGGTTCCGGACAACTTTCGACTGCAGTCGTGTGTTCGAGTCTTCCCGGCGTTTCTTCTGCGATGGCGCGCTGGTGAGCTTTGATCGGTGGCACCCAGGATGACGTGCTTGGAACAACGAGTCCATGAACGAGCTTATCAATGACCTTGGAGGTGAGCTCGTAAGTATGTTTGTTCCTCCAGACAGCTGGGCTCTGACAGTTATGGCATGGATGAAGAAGCCGTCCACCATACCGGAGGTGATTGGTGTTGAGATACCGGTGCAGGAACCGGGGTTGTACTATTCGTCGCCACCAAGGCCGTCGCGGACCACGTTAGGGATGTACCTGTATCGAGTGTTCGTGCATGTCGAAGAACTAGTCAATCCATCAATCGAAGTCCTGTCGCCACCGCTGGTGCCAGGGTCCATCGACGACGTCCATTACAGGAGTCAACATCAGACTTTCCCCGTGTTGCTCAGAACGATGGATGGCACATGGCCTACTCCATCGCGCGGCGGAAGCCACCGCTTCTTTGGGAGAAGAGGCAGGGCTGGCTGCCTGGATGTTCTCTAATTTGAGGTAACGACTGAATCTTGTCAGATACTAGTTAAATCTGAGCTATGGGTGTGAAGCACTGATATGCCAGTACATTTGATTGTGACCTGTTCTAATTTTGTACATGAACTTTTTTTAGAAAGGGTTGTACGTCAACTTAATGTGCTAGCAGAACTTATTGTGTTGTCTGTCTGTTTTCTTTGCACAACATTCAATATATTTCTCCGTCATTAATAAAGACGATGAACCGTTATGTACGACTTCGTTGGTTTCAACATAGCCCTTCCCGTAGCGATCCACTGCTTCCATCCTGATTGTGCCGCCTGCGTGAATTTTTGTATGCAAGTTCAGTGTGCTATGATGTTCTATATGATTGTGTCAACTATATAGGTTTTTATTGAGCATCAGCAATGCATATGGCTGAAAGATGTATTTACGAGCATCGGCCGATGGGTCTCTCTCTCTCTCTCACACACACACGCACAAGAGGGACCCGTTGAATTATTTATTTGCTCGTGACATCTTTTAATTAGGTTCCACTATAATCTAACTTTTTTCTTAAGTTATTAATTGAGCTCAGTGACTTCAAAAAGTTTTACAGAAGCCTTGTTTGGGCCTTTCCGGCGTCGCTGAATGTGGGTTGAGTAACCATGTTAGGTTGTAGTGTACTACACAGGCCTTTTTCGCTATTTTTTTAAAATAATACATTTTTTTTATTAATTTTCATAAATATTACGCTGGGTAAAATTTTTTCAAAAATAATACACCGTCGGCCCGCTGCAGGCCGACTGGGCCTAGTCGGCCCACAGCCGGCCGATTGGATTCCAGACGGCCTACAGCTGGCCGACTGGCCCATGTCGGCCCACTGTGGGCCGACTAGAGCTAATTGGCTCGCTGTGGGCTAATTGTTTTTGCAAAAGTGTTAATCATGTATTTAAAAAATATGTGTATTGTGACCTCCTCCGCTCGCTGTGGGCCCACTGTTGACTAAAAATATGTTTTAAAGGGTGCTAATCATGTATTTGAAAAGTATGTGTATTGTGACCTCCTCCGCTCGCTGTGGGCCCACTGTTGACTAAAAAATATGTTTTAAAAAGTGTTAATCATGTATTTAATAATTGTTAAATGTGTGTATAAAAAATGTTCCTTATCTATACAATTTTTTTTAAATGTGTGTATAAAAAATAGCTTTTTTCAACATCAGCAATGCAACTGGGCCGACAGTTGTACACAATATCCGGGTCAACTTGTTATTCTCTGCCCCGCAGGGCTGCAAACTTTCCTAGGAGGTATGCATTAGGCTTAACTAGAAAATGGACTTTAAGAAATAATAAATGGGATGTAATTATAATAAGTGGACAATTACTATGCACCAAACACGTAATTAGTTTGAAAAATATATTATTTTTGGAATTTGAAAATTTTAATTTCATTACTTGTTGCGCGCGCAATATTTCGTTGGATTTTAACGTAATACAACTTTATTTTGAAATTATATTTAACCTGACTAGAAATTTCGGATAAAAATATTTCGGATCCCATCAAAATGTGGGAATTGTTTTTTTGAATTCTGTTTTGAGCGGTTGTTTGAAATTATTAATCGTTGTCCTAGCTAGAAGTTCGGCTGTACTTTTAACAAACTGTAAATGGGCTATAGTAAATTCCATTAGAATTAAAAAATGGGCTGTACATTCTTACAAATCGAAAATGGGCTATATGTTCTCTGCCAAATCCGAGTTGTTGGCCTACTAAGTTGACGCGTACCAAGGGCTTTGTCAACTTAGTCAATATAAACGATTCTAGCTGCAGTGATCGTACAATGTCCATCCAATGGCCGTAGTGCTTCTTCAAACTCTGGTCTTCTTGCTCCAGCCGCCCAAAGCAGCGCCGGTCGTGTCGCGTGCTCCTGCCTCCTGTGGCCGGCTGTGATGCCGTGGAGGCCTCACCGCCCCGTACTACTCCCACCGCTGGCCAGGCCATCCCTCTACTCACCCACACCCCCTGTTATTCTGTGGCGATGGCAGCCGAACCAGTGAACCCTCATACTCCTCTCTGCGTGGGCTTCCACTGTTGCGTCTTCCCCGGCTCCGCGTCGTCCCCTTCCTAGGCCTCGCCGTCGTCCACTGCCCTGGTGCTCTCGGCGCGGTGTGGTCAACGTGGTCAAGGAACGAGTTCCATCGGACGTGGATTGTACGTGGAGAGGCTGACAGCTGGCTCCACGGCCGCAGCAAGGAAGTGCCTCCTTATTACGCGGTAAGTAATGTTTCCTCCACCTGACAGCAGGGACCCACCGGACGGGCCACCGTATTTTGCAAAAAAAACATTTCCCCCCTGACTGCTGGGACCCACCAGCTACACCTTAGCACGCAAGGAAGTGCGTCCGGGCAAAAAAACGATTCGCCCCCCTAACTGCTGGGACCCACCAGCTACATCTTTGCATGCAAGGAAGTGCGTCCGGGTAAAAAAACCAAAACGATTCGCCCCCCTGACTGCTGGGACCCACCAGCCCCCCGACTGCTGGGACCCACCAGCTACATCTTCGCACGCAAGGAAGTGCGTCCGGGCAAAAAAAACGATTCGCCCCCTGACTGCTGGGACCCACCAGCAACATCTTCGCAGGCAAGGAAGTGCCTGACAGTCGGGACCCACCTGGTCGAAGCGTATGTAGCGTTGTCATTCTGGTCGCGAACGTGTACGTACATATATACTGGTGGATGTAGAGGCGCGCATGTGTCGTAGTAGAGGCGCGCACGTGTCGTAGTAGAGGCGCGCACGTAGCATGTACACGTATGTATAGCGGACAGGGTGCAAGAAAGAAAATACGGCCAAGTATGTGTACATACGGGCGGGGTCTCGAACGCCTACTCGCCATACGTACGGCGAGGGCTTGTGTACATGGCTGGGTCGGAACGGAGAAACAGCATCGTCGTCATGTTCATGGGTCAGAACGGCATGCGTGGTCGTGTTCATCGGGAGGGCTTGGACAGAAGAGGTGATGGAAACGAGGCCTGGCGTACCGCACAACGAAGGAAACGGACCTCCTACGGTCGAAACGGGGGTCCTATTGATCGGGAGGGGTGTGGCGTACCGCAAAACGGAGGAAACGGACCTCCTACGGTCGAAACGGGGGTCCTGTTGATCGGGAGGGGTGTGGCGTACCGCAAAACGGAGGAAACAGACTTGTGTTGGAGCGCTACGGTCGAAATGGGGGTCCTGTTCATCGGGAGGGGTGTGGCGTACCGCAAAACGGGACTCCACGGGATACTGTTCATCTCCACCGTCGACCGCCTCCAGCCTCCACGAGCTACGGTTCATCCACCGTCGACCTCCTCCAGCCTCCACGGGCTCCTGTTCATCCAGCCTCCACCGCGCGCTACTCCACCGACTACTGTTCAACCACCCCTCCACCGTCTACTGTTCATCCAGCCCTCCACACCACGGGGTCCTGTTCAACCACCCCTCCACGGGCACCCGTCCACCGTCTACTGTTCATCCTGCCCTCCACACCACGGGGTCCTGTTCATCCACCCCTCCACGGGCACCCCTCCACCATCTACTGTTCATCCAGCCCTCCACCACACCACGGGGTCCTGTTCATCCAGAGGCAACGCCGCCGCTCATTGTTCATCCAACCCCCCCCCGCAACTCACTATTCATCCCATCGATCGGCTTCAGTTAGCAGCGGTAGCCAAGGAATCGCTCGATCGGATTCAGTTAACAGCCATCGATCGATCGCTCGGGTTCAGTTAGAGCCCAACGCCTCGCTCGGGTTCAGTTAGAGCCAACGCCTCGCACACATGCGCGTACGTGTATGAGAGAAACGCGCATCGCTCGGCCCCCGACCTCCCACCGTAACCGGGAACTCCCTGAAATTTTCCTCCCCCTCGCTTCTACTACAGTTTTTTCTGTCATGGACGGCCCAAAGAATTTCATGCAGCTACGTCTCCGGCCCGCCCAGGACGAAAAGCCCATTTCCTGTCATGATTTTTTGTCATAGAAGTAGGATCCCACCACATCTATGATGATACCGGGTTTTGTCACAATTATCGTCATAGAAGTGTCATATGTATGGAAGAAAAAAAAATTGTTCGGCCCAAAATGTCACGGATGTGTCTTTTTTTTGTAGTGTTGGCAAAATTGATTAACACGTAAACAACCTGCCAGGAACATTTTATAGGAAAAGTAGAGTAAGATTGAGTCATGCTAGGGCACTCCATAAATGCAAATAGGGACATGTATGGATAGAGCACAACCATATGTCCAAATCATCCTTACTGAACATACTCAAAAGAAGCATGGATCTCTCTATAGCAACATGAATACATGGCATAAAAATAACATCAGGGAAATGACTTAGTGAAATTCTAAGTCTCTGAAATTAGCAATATCACGAGAGCTACTTTGCATGCATCTACTAGTCACCACAGTGATCACAAAAATACATGGCATACACCCCTGTAAATATGGCATGGCATATCCAAAAACACATGTAGAGCTCATGCTCATATGCAGCACACAATAGTCATGGCAAAAATGACAAATGCTCATAAACTGCTAAGAATCGGGAACTAACATTATGAAGCACTCTTTCATCAACAATTTGGGCATCAAGATGGACTCAAACAAGCATGGTGCAATGGAACAAAATGAAGAGCACATCCAGATGAACATTTTGATATATCACACGCGCAAAAGAGAGCTACAGATGATGAGTTATGATGCGATGAACAGAGCTTGAAAATATTAGGGACTTGGGGGAAAATGGGGTCAACCCTAGAAACTGGATCTGGATCTGGGCCGCGTGGTTGACGAGGTTCGCCGGAGTTCACTCGCCGGAGCTGTTGCAGACACCGGAGAGGCTCGGGGGGGGGGGGGGTCGGGGACGGCGGGGCCGGGTCGGTCCCGGCCGGAACCGGGCGGTGGCCGGCCGGCGACGAGCGGCAGCGGGGTCGCGGGGATGAGGCGTGGCCGGAAACGGCGGAGCCGGCGAGGAGGTGGCGGCCGGCGTGGAGGCGCGGCGAGGCGGCGGGCGAAGGCGGCGGCACGGGGAGGCAAGGCGGCGGCAGGGGCACTCGGGCCCGGGGCGCGCGGCGCGGGCCTGCCCCGGGCCAGGCGGTCCGGCGGCGGTGGGAGGAGGCGGAGCGACAGGTGGTGGGCTACGATTGGTTGCGGGCGGTGGCGGGAAATGTCCGGCGGCGCGCGGACATGCCCGGCGGCGCAGAGGGAGGTTAGGATAGGGTTTTGACCACGAATTTGAGAGGGGATCACATATATATAGGTACATGGAGCTAGGAGAGTCCAAATGAGGTGCGGTTTTCGGCCACACGATCGTGATCGAACGACCGAGAGGATGAAGGGGGTTTGGATGGGTTTTGGGCCACTTTGGAGGGGTGTTGGGCTGCAACACACACGAGGCCTTTACGGTTTCCCGGTTAACCATTGGGGTATCAAACGGACTCCAAATGACACGAAACTTGACATGCGGTCTACTGGTGGTGAACCAAGGCCGCTTGGCAAACCTCGGGCCAATCCGAGAACGTTTAACACCCGCACATGAAAAGAGACAAAAGGGGACGCCGGGGGACGTAGGAGTGTTGGAATGCAAAACGGACAACGGGGAAAATGCTCGGATGCATGAGACGAACACGTATGCAAATGAGATGCACATGATGACATGATATGAAATGCATGACATGGAAAAATGTAAAACAAAGACAAAACCCAACCACGAGGGAATAACATAACTTAGAGCCGAAAATGGCAAGAGTTTGAGCACAAATATGGTAAGTTACATCGGGGGTGTTACACGGTGGCTTTGCCACAAATAAGATGTCAACTACATGATCATGCAAGGCAATATGACAATGATGAAGCGTGTCATAATAAACGGAATGGTGGAAAGTTGCATGGCAATATATCTCAGAATGGCTATGGAAATACCATAATAGGTAGGTACGGTGGCTGTTTTGAGGAAGATATAAGGTGGCTTGTGTGTGATAGAGCTTATCATATCACGGGGTTTGGATGCACCGGCGAAGTTTGCACCAACTCTTGAGGTGAGAAAGGGCAATGCAGGGTACCGAATAGGCTAGCAATGATGGAAGGGTGAGAGTGCGTATAATCCATGGACTCAACATTAGTCATAAAGAACTCACATACTTACTGCAAAAATCTACAAGTCATCAAAACCAAGCACTATGAGCATGCTCCTAGGGGGATAGATTGGTAGGAAAAGACCATCGCTCATCCCCGACCGCCACTCATAAGGAGGACAATCAAAGAAACACCACATGCTTCAAGTTTGTTACACAACGGTTACCATACGTGCATGCTACGGGACTTGCAAACCTCAACACAAGTATTCACAAATACTCAACTAGCATGACTCTAATATCACCATCTTCATATCTCAAAACAATCATCAAGTATGAAACTTCTCATAGTATTCAATGCACTCCATATGAAAGTTTTTATTATACCTATCTTGGATGCCTATCATATTAGGACTAATTTTAGAGCCAAAGCAAATTACCATGCTGTTATAAAAGACTCTCAAAATAATGTAAGTGAAGCATTAGAGATCAATAATTTTTATAAAATAAAACCACCACCGTTCTCTAAAAAAATATAAGTGAAGCACTAGAGCAAAATCATCTAGCTCAAAAGATATAAGTGAAGCACATAGAGTATTCTAATAAATTTCGATTCATGTGTGTCTCTCCCAAAAGGTGTGTACAGCAAGGATGATTGTGGTAAACTAAAAAGTAAAGACTCAAATCATACAAGACACTCCAAGCAAAACACATATCATGTGGTGAATAAAAATATAGCCTCAAATAAAGTTACCGATAGACGATGACTAAAGAGGGGATGCCTTCCGGGGCATCCCCAAGCTTAGGCTTTTGGTTGTCCTTGAATTTTATCTTGGGGTACCTTGCGCATCCCCAAGCTTAGGCTCTTGCCACTCCTTGTTCCAAAATCCATCAAATCTTTACCCAAAAACTTGAAAACTTCACAACAGAAAACGTAACAGAAAATCTCATGAGCTCCGTTAGTATAAGAAAACAAACCACCACTTTAATGTACTGTAATGAACTCATTCTTTATTTATATTGGTGTTAAACCTACTGTATTCCAACATCTCTATGGTTTATAACCCCCGATACTAGCCATAGATTCATCAAAATAAGCAAACAACACACGAAAAACAGAATCTGTCAAAAATAGAACAGTCTGTAGAAATCTGGAGGTTTCGAATACTTATGTAACTCCAAAAATTCTGAAAAATTAGTACGACCTAAATAATTTGTATATTGATCTACTTCAGTTGGAATTGGTATTTTATCGCTCTCTGGTAAAAAATGAAAATTATTTTCATGAGCGTGTACTTTCTGTTTTTATCAGCAAGATCAAACAACAATCACCCAAGAAGATCCTAAAGGCTTTACTTGGCACAAACACTAATTAAAACATAAAAACACAATCATAACATAGGATAGATGATTTATTTATTACTAAACAGGAACAAAAAGGAAGGAACAAAAATAAAATTGTGTTGCCTCCCAACAAGCGCTATCGTTTAACGCCCCTAGCTAGGCATAAAAGCAAGAATAGATCTAAGTATTGTCATGATAATGATAAGGCAAATCGTGAAAACTCATCTCATACTCCCTACGTTCAGCAGAAAGTTTTCTTTGTGGCAAACAAAAGTAATCAAAAGGGCCAAAATTTAATGGGACAAAAGTCCCCAAGATCAAGCTCGGGAGGTATTGGTTCCTCCTTTGGCCCCTCATATTGCTCAACCAATTCATCATTATAAGCATTCTTTTGGCAAAAAGTCCTGAGCCTTTGTTCAAGGGAAAAACCTAACCCATTGTTCTGGATAGCAAAGTTATCATTAAGTTCAGAAATCCTGTCAACTAGAACATTGGCAGGAACCTTTTTTCTAAGGTTTTCATTAAAACCAACAAGATCTAAAGATCGTAAGTGCATTACGTCTTCTTGATAAAAAAGGATCGCTTCTATGGGAGGATGGCCAGCATCCACCCTATAATGCGCAAAAAATTCATTGGCCTCTTTTATTATAAATCTAAAATCGTGAGCTAAAATGATGGTAGCTGCTCGCTTAATAGAAGAATGCTCAATATTGGAAAATTCTAGAAAAATCCTCTATATGCAAGGATGCATGTGGATAAAGTCTCTTTCAAGTTCAACCATGAGCAAAGATATAGCATCTGCAAGACTCTTTTTAGTGTGTAAAATAGACCCGCCCATAGTGGGCAAAGCACCGGCGCAAGTAAAGAAATCTTGAATAACTCCTTTTCCAATAATATTGCCACTACCAATCCGAAACTTTTTAGTGTGTAAATAGTAGTTTCTTCATGAGGATAATCAAAAGCATCAACATTTCCCCCATCGTTACTACTTCCCTTTCAATGATAACCTCCCCAGTCTCAGACATGATTGCAACAAACCGCACTAAGAACGAACACACAAGAGGCAAGCGGAAAGAGGTGAACGGAAGAGGGGCGAATAATACGGCTAAGGTGAAGTGGGGGAGAGGAAAACGAGAGGCAAATGGCAAATAATGTAATGCGAGGGAGAAGAGTTTATGATGGGTACTTGGTATGTCTTGACTTGAGCGTAGATCTCCCCGGCAATGGCGCCAGAAATCCTTCTTGCCACCTCTTGAGCATGCGTTGGTTTTCCCTAGAAGAGGAAAGTGTGATGCAACAAAGTAGCGTAAGTATTTCCCTCAATTTTTGAGAACCAGGCTATCAATCTAGTAGGAGGTTACACGCAAGTCACCTCGTACTTGCACAAACAATCAAGAACCTTGCAACCAACGCGATAAAGGGGTTGCCAATCCCTTCACGGTCACTTACGAATGTGAGATCTGATAAAATTATAAGATAAACATTTTTGGTATTTTCGGTGTATAGATTGCAAAATAGTAAACGAGATGCGATAATAAAAAGAGATGCAATATAATAAGGAAGAGACCTGGGGGAATAGGTTTCACCAGTGGCTTCTCTCATGACAGCAAGTATTATGGTGGGTGAACAAATTACTGCCGAGCAATTGATAGAAGAGCGCATAGTTATGAGAATATCTAGGCAATGTTTATGAAATATAGGCATCACGTCCGTGTTAAGTAGACCGAAATGATTCTGCATCTACTACTATTACTCCACACATCGACCGCTATCCAGCATGCATCTAGAGTATTAAGTTCATAAGAACAGAGTAATGCATTAGGCAAGATGACATGATGTAGAGGGATAAACTCAAGCAATATGATATAAACCCCATCTTTTTATCCTCGATGGCAACAATACAATACGTGACTTGCTGCCCCTACTATCACTGGGAAAGGACACCGCAAGATTGAACCCAAAGCTAAGCACTTCTCCCATTGCAAGAAATATCAATCTAGTAGGCCAAACTAAACCGATAATTCGAAGAGACTTGCGAAGATATCAAATCATGCATATAAGCATTCAGAGAATAACCAAATATTGTTCATAGATAAACTTGATCATAAATCCACAATTCATCAGATCTCGACAAACACACCGCAAAAAGTACATCGAATAGATCTCCAAGAACATCGAGGAGAACTTTGTATTGAGAACCAAAGAGAGAGAACAAGCCATCTAGCTAATAATATGGACCCGAAGGTTTGTGGTAAACTACTCACACATTATCGGAGAGGCTATGGTGTTGATGTAGAAGCCCTCCATGATCGAATCCCCCTTTGCCAGATGGCCGGAAAATGCCCCAAATGGGATCTCACGGGTACAAAAGGTTGCGACAGTGGAAAAGTGGTTCCGTGGCTCCCCTGGATGTTTTTAGGGTATAAGAGTATATATAGGCGAAAGAAGTACGTCGGTGGAGCTACGAGGGGCCCATGAGGTGGGTGGCGCGCCTACCCCCCTGGACGCGCCCTCCTGCCTCGTGGCCGCCCCGTTGCGTCTCTGACTTCCACTCCAAGTCTCATGGATTGCATTTGTTCCAAGAGAAGATCCTGGCGAAGGTTTCGTTCTATTTGGATTTCGTTTGATATTCCTTTTTTGCGAAACACTAAAATAGGCAAAAAAGCAGAAACTGGCACTGGGCCTCCAGTTAATAGGTTAGTCCCAAAAATAATATGAAAGTGGATATTAAAGCCCATTAAACGTCCAAAAGAGATAATATAATAGCATGGAACAATCAAAAATTATAGATACGTTGGAGACGTATCTGCTTCCTCAAATTGCCCTAGGTCTTTATGAGCAAGCGAGTTGGATGCACACCCACCTAGTTTCTTTTTGAGCTTTCATAAACTTATAGCTCTAGTGCATCCATTGCATGGCAATCCCTGCTCATTCACATTGATATATATTGATGGGCATCTCCATAGCCCGTTGATATGCCTAGTTGATGTGAGACTTTCTCCTTATTTTTGTCTTCTCCACAACCACCATATTCTATTCCACCTATAGTGCTATATACATGGCTCACGCTCATGTATTGCGTGAAAGTTAAAAATTTTGAGAATACTAAAGTGTGAAACAATTGCTTGACTAATACCGTGGTTGTGCATGATGAAATACTTTGTGTGATGAAGATGGAGCATAGCCAGACTATATGATTTTGTAGGGATAACTTTCTTTTGCCATGTTATTTTGAGAAGACACAATTGTTTTATTAGTATGCCTGAAGTATTATTGTTTTTATGCCAATATTAAACTTTTGTATTGAATCTTATGCATCTGAATATTCATGCCATAATAAAGAAGGTTACATGGATAAATATGTTAGGTAGCATTCCACATCAAAAAATCTGTTTTTATCATTTACCTACTCGAGGATGAGCAGCAATTAAGCTTGGGGATGCTTGATACGTCTCCAATGTATCTATAAATTTTGATTGTTCCATGCTATTATATTATCTGCTTTGGATATTTTATATGCATTAATATGCTATTTTATATTATTTTGGGGACTAACTTATCAGTCTAGTGCCAGTTTCTGTTTTTTTTCTTATTTTAGAGTTTTACAGAAAAGGAATATCAAACGGAGTCCAAATGGAATAAAACTTTATGGTGATTTTTCTTGGACTAGAGGAAACCCATGAGACTTGGAGAGGAGGCCAGAAGACCTATGGGGAGGCCACAAGCCCTAGGGGCGCGCCCCTAGGCATGTGGGCCCCCAGTAGACCTCTTAACCCTAATCTTCGCTCCATAAATACCCAAATATTTCCCCAACATCAGAAGCATCCACGAAAATACTTTTCTGTCGCCGCAAGCCTCTGTTCCCGTGAGATCCCATCTTGGGGCCTTTTCCGGCACCCTGCCGGAGGGGGATTCGATCACGGAGGGCATCTACATCAACTCTATTGCCCTTCCGATGAAGCATGAGTAGTTTACCACAGACCTACGGGTCGATAGCTAGTAGCTAGATGGCTTCTTCTCTCTCTATGATCTTCAATACCATGTTCTCCTCGATGTTCTTGGAGTTCTATCTGATGTAATATTCTTTTGCGGTGTGTTCGTCAAGATCCGATGGATTGTGGATTTATGATCAGATTATCTATGAATATTATTTGAGTATTTTATGAATTCTTATATGCATGATCAAATATCTTTGTATTTCTCTCCGAATTGCCGGTTTGGTTTGGCCAACTTGATTGGTTCTTCTTGCAATGGGAGAGGTGCTTTGTTTTGGGTTCAATCTTGTGGTGTTCTCACCCAGTGACATAGTAGGGGTAGTGAGGCACGTATTGTATTATGTCGTCAAGGTTAAAAAGATGGGATTTTCATCATATTGCTTGAGTTTATCCCTCTACATCATGTCATCTTACTTAAGGCGTTACTCCGTTCTAATGAACTTAATTCTCTAGATGCATGCTGGATAGCGGTCGATGTGTGGAGTAATAGTAGTAGATGCAGGCAGGAGTCGGTCTACTTGACATGGACGTGATGCCTATATTCATGATCATTGCCTTGGATATCGTCATAACTTTTCGCTTTTCTATCAATTGCTCGACAATAATTTGTTTACTCATCGTATTATTCACTTTCAAGAGTGAAGCCTCTAGTGAAACCTATGGCCCCCGGGTCTATTTTCCATCATATATTTTCCGATCTATAAACCAAAAAACACAAAAATAATTGGCTGCAATTTATTTGTTTTTACTTTGTTTTACATTTTAGCTATCTCTATCAGATCTCATCCTCGCAAGAGACCCTGAAGGGATTGACAACCCCTTTATTGCGTTGGGTGTAAGTGTTTTATTGTTTGTGCAGGTGCATAGATTGGAGACTTGCGTGTACCTCCTACTGGATTGATACCTTGGTTCTCAAACTGAGGGAAATACTTATCTCTACTTTGCTGCATCGCCCTTTCCTCTTCAAGGGAAAAACCAACACAAGCTCAAGAAGTAGCATATAACTGCTATGATCCTGGAATATGCGATTCAGTTCAAAACTCGTATGTAGGTGTAGAATGATAAACGATAAAATAAGATTCCTAGTACCACATCTAAGACTAGCTCAAGTATTGTTAGTGATCTTGTTTTCTCGATCTTTAGATATCGTTAAGTGTAACGATAGTCTCCAAACAACATTGAGAGTATGTGATACGTCTCCAACGTAGCTATAAATTTTGATTGTTCCATGTTGTTATATTATCAATCTTTTATTCTTTATAATCATTTTATAGACATTTTATATCATTTTGGGTACTAACCTATTGACATAGTGCGAAGTGCCAGTTCCTATTTTTTCCGTGTTTTTTACATCGCATAAAATCAATATCAGACGGAGTCCAAATGCCACGAAACTTTACAGAGATCTTTGATGTCTACTACACAACCTTATTCTTGTATACGTTGTTGGGCCTCCAAGTGTAGAGGTTTGTAGGACAGTAGCAAATTTCCCTCAAGTGGATGACCTAAGGTTTATGAATCCGTGGGAGGTGTAGGATGAAGATGGTCTCTGTCAAGCAAACCTGCAACCAAATAACAAAGAGTCTCTAGTGTCCCCAACACACCCAATACAATGGTAAATTGTATAGGTGCACTAGTGTAACACCCCGGATATGACTTACCCAATTTGTAATCCAACTCTTGCCGTTTCTGGCCATAAGTTATTTTATTTTTTCGGGTTCGGGTCTTTGTCTCTATGTGTTGTTATCGTTGTCATGCATCTCATATCATGTCATCATGTGCATTGCATTTGCATACATGTTCATCTCATGCATTCGAGCATTTTCCCCGTTGTCCGTTTTGCATTCTGGCGCTTCGTTCTCCTCCGGTGGTCATTCTACCTTTCTTTCGTGTGTGGGGATTAAACATTTCCGGATTGGACCGAGACTTGCCAAGCGGCCTTGGTTTACTACCAGTAGACCGCCTGTCAAGTTTTGTACCATTTGGACTTTGTTTGATACTTCAACGGTTAACCGAGGGACCGAAAAGGCCTCGTGTGTGTTGCAGCCCAACACCCTTCCAATTTGGCCCAAAACCCTCCTAAACCTTCTCCATCATCTAGAGCGTTCGATCACGATCGCGTGGCCGAAAACCGCACCTCATTTGGACTCTCCTACCTCCATCTATGGCTATAAATAGAACCCCCCGAAATCCGGATCTACTTCTCCCCCGAAACCCTAAAATCGCCCCGCCGCCGACGGACATGTCTGCCGCCTAAATCGGACACATCGCCGCCGCCGCCCGCAGCCAACCGGGGGCCGCCACGTGGCGCGCCGCCACCCGCAGCCACGCCGGCCCGCGCGGCCCGCCGCGAGCCCCCGCGGCCCAGAGGAGCCGCCGCCGCCCGCGCCCTTCTCCTCCCCGACGCCCCCCGCCGCGCCGCCGCCTCCACCCGTCTCCGGCGCCGACCCGCGCCGGCTACCACCTCGTCGCCCGGCCACCTCAGCCACCGCTCCGGCGACCTCGCCGGCCGGTGTCGCGAGACGCCACGCCGCCACCAAGTCCGGCGCCGCGCCACCCGCCGCCGTCCGGCGACCACCCTCGGCTTCCGCGCCACTCCAGCGACCCCCCCTCCGGCGTCTATAGCTCCGGCGAGCTCAGGTCCGCTGCCACCTCGGTTTCCGTCCAAAACCCTAGATCTGTTTTCAGAGGGTATATTTTTTCCTAAGCCCCCGTTTTCCCAGATCCATATGCTCCTGTTCATGGCATCGTAACTCCTCATCCGTAACTCCGTTTTGGGCATATAGCATATCAAAATGTTCGCTTCAGAGAGTACATCATTTCATTGCACTGTATCATTTTCATTTGAGTTCATCTTGATGCCCGAAATGCTGTTGGAAGGGTGCTACCTGATCTGAGATTTCACACAAGTGTTAATTTCACTAAGTCTGAAATCTGTTTACGATATGCATTTTTGCCATGCTTGTTTGAACCTGTTAATGGATGATTTGGCCATAGCTCAGTGCTAGACTTTTGCTAAGCATCTTGAATGCATCCCTGCCATGTATTTTGTTGTCATGTTTGAGTGCTGTACCATGTTCATCTCATTGCATTTAGATGGCTACTTGCTGTAAATCGCAGACCGTGGTCATATTTGAATCGCTTGCCATTTCCAAACCGTAACTCCGATTCCGGCGTTCTTTATATAGTTTTCAAGCGATTTCATCTCATCTTTCCAGTGGAACACTTGGATTTCCATGTTGAGGCCAGTTTCACGCATCCCTTGTCAAATCTTGCATATGCATCCCGCATAGCATACCATCTTTGCATCATATTGTTTGAGCTTTGCACGTGGTTGATTGTGTTCCGTTTGTTTGTTTGTCTTGTTTGGGTAGAGCCGGGAGACGAGTTCGCTAATGAGGATCCCGTTGAGTTTTATTTCGAGGATCCAGTCAACTCTGACAACTTTGCAGGCAAGATGATCATACCCTCGAAATCACTACTATCTTTGCTATGCTAGATGCTCGCTCTTTTGCTATGTCAATGCTACGATGCCTACCACTTGCTTTAAAGCCTCCAAAATTGCCATGTCAAACCTCTAACCCACCATGTCCTAGCAAACCGTTGATTGGCTATGTTACCGCTTTGCTCAGCCCCTCTTATAGCGTTGCTAGTTGCAGGTGAAGTTTGGAGACCGTTCCTTGTTGGAACAATATTTACTTGTTGGGATATCATTATATTGCCATGTTATCTTAATGCATCTATATACTTGGTAGAGGGTGGAAGGCTCGGCCTCTCGCCTAGTGTTTTGTTCCACTCTTGCCGCCCTAGTTTCCGTCATATCGGTGTTATGTTCCCGGATTTTGCGTTCCTTACGCGGTTGGGTTATAATGGGAACCACTTGATAGTTCGCCTTGATTAAAGCTTTTCCAGCAATGCCCAACCTTGGTTTTACCATTTTCCACCTAGCCTCTTTTCCCTTGGGTTTCCGGAGCCCGAGGGTCATCTTATTTTAAACCCCCCGGGCCAGTGCTCCTCTGAGTGTTGGTCCACCTTTCAGCTGCCGGTGGCCACCAGGCGCAACTCTGGGCTGGCCTACCCGTACCTAAGACAGTCTGAGTGTGCCCTGAGAAAGAGATATGTGCAGCTCCTATCGGGATTTGTCGGCACATTCGGGCAGTGTTGCTGGTCTTGTTTTAACCTGTCGAAGTGTCTTGAAGAACCGAGGTACCGAGTCTGATCGGAACGTCTTGGGAGGAGGTCTATTCCTTCCTTGACCATGAGAGCTTGTCATGGGCTAAGTTGGGACTCCCCTGCAGGGATTTGAACTTTCGAAAGCCGTGCCCGCGGTTATGGGGCAGATGGGAATTTGTTAATGTCTGGTTGTAGATAACTTGAACCTTAACTTAATTAAAATGAATCAACAGTGTGAGTTACTGTGATGGTCTCTTCTCGGCGGAGTCCGGGAAGTGGACACGGTGTTGGAGTAATGCTTGCGCAGCTTGTTCTCTAGATTTTCGCTCGCGCTTTGCCTCCTCTTCTCGCTCTCTTTTGCGAACAGGTTAGCCACCACATATGCCAGTCGCTTGCCGCAGCTCCATATATTTTCACCTTACCTTACCTATTGAGCTTAAATAGTCTTGATCGCGAGGGTGCGAGATTGCTGAGTCCCTGTGGCTCACAGATTACTATTACACCAGATGCAGGGCCTGATGATTCTTCTCCAGGTGACGCGCTCGAGCTCAAGTGGGAGTTCGACGAGGACTCTCAGTGATACTATGTTTCTTTTCCTGACGATCAGTAGTGGTACCTAGTTGGGGTGATCGGGACCGTGTCGCATGTTGGGTTGTCTTTTATTTTGGCATCGTAGTTGGGCCATGAGTGTTTGAATGTTGTAATGCTATTTATGTACTTGATTGACGTGGCGAGTGTAAGCCAACTATGTTATCTCCCCTTATTATTCATATTACATGGGATGTTGTGAAGATCGCCTAACTTGCGACATATGCCTTCAATGCGATTATGTCTCTAAGTCGTGCCTCGACACGTGGGAGCTATAGTCGCATCGAGGGTGTGACAAGTTGGTATCAGAGCCTTCCCCGACCTTAGGAGCCCCCAGTGATTGATCGTTCTTAGCAGCCGAGTTGTGTCTAGAAAAATGTTTTGAGTCATTTAGGAATTATATATCGGAGAGTTTAGGAATTCTTTTTACTTCCCAGTCTCCTCATCGCTCTGGTAAGGCATCCTGACGTAGAGTTTTGACTCTTCTCTTCTCAAATTTCACTAAAAAAATTTAGGATCACGCGGGTATCTTGGAATCGTTCTGATGGTTTTATGACGAGAACATTGTCTTGGTGCCTCCTGTCAGGGGTTTTGTGGAAGTGTCCCGGGGAGTTGAGCTCTGAGGTGTTGTCGTCATAATTTTATCATTGCAGTTCTGGAATACCTGAGTTTAGTACGCCGACATCGAAAATCTCTTTTATGCAGTTCGTTGGTGAGATAACCTCGACGCCACCCAGTACTGGGGCGGGAGTTCGGGAGTATCGCCATAACTTGTATAACGGATGCTTTTTGAAGGTTGAGGTAGATGGTTTCCGAAGTTTTTCTTGGTTATGTTTTGAAGGATGGATACAGCTGGATGTAGGATTTGCTAGATTTGGGTGAGATATTATGCTTCCCCTGTATCCCCAACACCTGATTGCATAACCGGAAAGGTTCGGGAGTTTCATAGGTGGGAATTCTCGTAGCTCTAGTTCTTCTTCCACGGATATTTGGTTTGAGATTGGGATTTCTTACCGAGTATTCGTTCTTGATCCGTACCTTGTTGATTTATTTCTCTACCTAATTCTATGTGGCTTCTCAATTTATGGATATGTGACCATTTCAAGAGGAATGCATTCGTTCATTTTGTTCGGATGTGAAGACTATATGTTGCAATTTTCATTCCGTTGGATTCAGCTTCATTTTATCTGTCTATGTGCTAACGGTGGTCAACCTCTTCAGGATGGCTCCCGCTAAGAGCACCAATCAGAATCAGAATCAAGATCCGCCACCACCTCCACCTCCTCCGGAGGCATGGCAAGCTGTGATGGCCGCAACCAATGCAAACACACAGTTGATCATGCAAATTCTTCAAGAGCGCAATCAAGCGAATCAAGGCAACCAAGGCAACAATCAGAATCACTTTGCTACACTCAACCAGTTCCTTGCTAATGGGCCAAAGACTTTTAGCAGTTGTGTTGAGGCAACCGATGCTGATGATTGGCTCGTGGATCTGTGCAAGCATTTCGAGTGTAGTAACGTCAGGCCAGAGGACTTTGTCAAGTTCGCTTCCTTCCAACTCAAGGATCAAGCTGCAGAATGGTTCCAGCAGTACAAGGATTCCAGAGGTGGACGTGTGATTACCTGGGATGAATTCCGCCAAGATTTCCGAGCTCACCATATTCCCCAGAGTGTGGTTGAAAGCAACTGTGAGGAATTCCGCAACCTGAAGCAAGGCTCTTTGTCTGTCTATGACTACAACAAGTTGTTCCAGAAGCTCGCCCGCTTTGCCAAGCAGGACGTTCCTGATGAGAAGAGCATGATATACCAGTTCAGGGGTGGTCTCAGAGAAGAAATCCAGCTAGCTCTTGTTCTCTTTGAGCCCTTGAGGTACGATGAGTTCTACAACATGGCACTGAAGCAAGAGGCCGCTCAACTGAGGTGTGATGCTTCCAAGAAGCGAGTCAGAGATGCTACTCCTTCTTCCTCTACTCAAGTGGCCAAGCAGCAGAAGTTTTGGCTTCCTCCTCCTCCGTTCCGTCAGCCATATCAGAAGAGCAAAGGTGGCAGTGGTTCTTCCCACCCACCCAACCCTGGCTTTCAGAACAAGACTTCGTCTCAAGCTCCAAGATCGAGTGCTCCGTACCACCGCCCGCTTTCAGAGGTCACGTGCAACAAGTGCCAACAGAAGGGTCACTATGCCAACAAGTGCTTCAACCAGAGGCGTCTTCCTCCTCCTCCTCCTGTCAGATCGGCAAGTACAGCTGTGGTCAAGCATAACCCCAAGCACGCCAAGGTCAACTTGATGAACGCAGCTCAGGCAGAGGACTCGTCAGATGTCATCATGGGTAACCTTCCTGTTAATGATATTCCTGCAAAAGTTCTTTTTGACACGGGTGCATCGCATTGTTTCATCTCGAGACCATTTTCATCTAAGCATGGGTTGGCTTTGCAAATTTTCCCTAGTCCATTAGCAGTTGTCTCTCCCAGTAGGCGCATGCATGCTAACTCCATTGCTCCGGATGTTACTATCACCTTGGGTGACTACAAGTTTCTTGCTTCTCCAACGGTTCTTGGTGACTCGGATATTGATCTTATTCTCAGGATGGATTGGCTGTCTAAGCACAAGGCACATCTTGATTGTGCAGCCAGGCAGATTCAATTGACTCATTCGTCTGAGGATGTAATTGTCTTTGCCGCTCAGGATAATACTATCTGTCTGTTTTCTCTCAATGAGAAGGGTGAACTGGATGCTATCTCGCAAATTCCAGTCATTTGCGAATATCAAGACGTCTTTCCAGAAGAGCTTCCAGGAATGCCTCCGCACCGGCCAGTTGAATTCGTTATTGATCTTGAGCCTGGTACGGAACCTGTGTGCAAGCGTCCTTACAAGCTCGGACCTGAAGAGTTGAAGGAGCTGAAGAAGCAACTCGATATTCAAGAAAGAATGGGTCTCATCCGGCCTAGTTCTTCTCCGTGGGGTTGTGGTGTTCTTTTTGTGAAGAAGAAGGATGGAATGGACCGACTTTGTGTTGATTACCGTCCATTGAACAAGAAGACCATCAAGAACAAATACCCACTTCCCAACATCAACGAGCTGTTCGAACAACTCAAAGGTGCCCAAGTATTCTCCAAGCTTGATCTCCATATGGGTTATCATCAGATTCGAATCCGTGAGCAAGATATTCCCAAGACGGCTTTTAGGACAAGCTATGGTTCATATCAATACACTGTCATGTCTTTTGGTCTCGTCAGCGCTCCTCCGACGTTCTCTTGCATGATGAACTTCATCTTCAACGCCTACACCAATGACTTTGTTTTGGTCTATCTCAACGACATTCTGGTTTTCTCGAAGAACAAGGAAGATCATGCCAAGCACTTGCGTTTGGTGCTCGATAAGCTCAGGGAACACCAGTTCTACGCCAAGTTCTCCTAGTGCGAATTTTGGCTCGATGAGGTTCTTTATCTTGGTCATATCATCTCTGCCAAGGGCATTGCGGTGAATCCTGAGAAGTTGTCTGCAATTGTGAATTGGGAACCTCCTCAGAACGTGAAGCAACTCCGTAGCTTCCTCGGTCTCGCAAGCTACCGTCGAAGATTCGTTGAAAACTTTTCTAAGATTGCGAAGTCTCTCTCAAATCTTCTCCAGAAGCATGTCAAGTACGTTTTGTCTCCGGAGTGTGACATTGCTTTCAACACTTTGAAAGATAAATTGATCACTGCTCCAGTTCTGACTCCGCCTGATGAATCCAAGCCGTACGAGGTCTTTTGTGATGCCTCTCTCCAAGGTCTTGGCGCAGTGTTGATGCAAGAGAAGAAAGTTGTGGCTTATACCTCTCGCCAGTTGAAGCCCAATGAGAAGAACTACCCCACTCATGATCTCGAGTTGGCGGCAGTTGTGCATGCTCTTTTGACTTGGAGACATCTCTTATTGGGAAGAAAAGTGGACATTTTCACTGATCACAAGAGTCTCAAGTACATCTTCACTCAGCCTAATCTCAACCTCAGGCAAACTCGATGGGTCGAAATGATTCAAGAGTATAATCCGAGTATCGAGTATACTCCAGGCAAGGCCAATGTGATTGCTGACGCATTGAGCACGAAGGCTTACTGCAACAGTCTGATTCTCAAGCCTTATCAACCGAGCTTTGTGAAGCTTTCCGCAAACTTAATCTGCAAGTTGTTCCTCAAGGTTTCCTCGCCAACCTTCAAGTCTCTCCTACCTTGGAAGACCAGATTCGCCAAGCCCAGCTTCTTGATGCTATGGTGAAAAAGGTGAAGATTGGGATTGCCAAGAGTCAACCCAAGTACAAATGCTACCGCCTTGATGACAAGGATACTCTCTTCTTCAAGGATCGTATTGTCGTGCCCAAAGGTGAACTTCGTAAAGTGGTCATGAACGAGGCTCACAATTCTCTCCTCTCCATCCACCCTGGGAGCACGAAGATGTATCAGGACCTCAAGCAGGCTTATTGGTGGACTCGAATGAAGCGCGAGATTGCTCAGTTCGTGAATGAATGTGATGTCTGCAGAAGAGTGAAGGCAGAACATAAAAGGCCAGCGGGTCTCCTCCAACCTCTTGCCATTCCAGAATGGAAGTTTGACCACATTGAGATGGACTTTGTGACTGGGTGTCCAAAGTCCAAGCGTGGCAATGATGCTATATTCGTTGTCATCGACAAACTCACTAAAGTGGCTCACTTTCTGCCTATCAAAGAGTCGATCACTTCAGCTCAATTGGCGGAACTCTATACCTCACGTATTGTCTCTCTGCACGGTATTCCTCAAGTGATCTCTTCAGAACGTGGCAGCATCTTTACCTCCAAGTTTTGGGATTCTTTTCAGAAGGCCATGGGAACCAACATCCGCTTCAGCACAGCTTTCCATCCTCAAACTAGCGGTCAAGTCGAGCGTGTCAACCAGATTCTGGAAGATATGCTCAGAGCTTGTGTAATCTCCTTCAGCATGAAGTGGGAGGATTGTCTTCCTTATGCTGAATTCTCCTACAACAACAGTTTTCAAGCAAGTTCGTGCAAGGCCCCATTTGAAATTCTGTATGGCAGGAAGTGCCGTACCCCTCTCAACTAGTCTGAAACCAGTGAACGTCAGCTTTTGGGAAATGACTTAATCACAAAGGCAGAGGAAATGTGCAAAGTCATTCGTGATAACCTCAAAGCAGCCCAATCCCGCCAGAAGAGCTACTATGATAGTAAGCACCGTGATTTGGCTTTCGAGATCGGAGATCATGTTTACCTCCGCGTCTCTCCTATGAAAGGTACTCGCCGCTTCGGTATCAAAGGGAAGCTTGCCCCCAGATACGTGGGACCTTTCAAGATTGTCAGCAAGAGAGGCGACCTCGCCTATCAACTCGAGCTTCCTTCAAACTTTGCAAATGTTCATGACGTGTTCCATGTCTCTCAGCTCCGAAAGTGCTTCAAGACTCCCGACTGCACCGTCAACTTCGAGGACATTGAGCTCCAAGAAGATCTCTCTTATCGTGAGCACCCAGTTGCTATTCTTGAAGAGACTGAATGCAAGACTCGCAACAAGTCAATCAAATTTCTCAAAGTCAAGTGGTCACACCATTCTGACCGTGAAGCTACCTGGGAACGCGAGGATCACCTCCGTTCTGAGTACCCGGCGTTCTTTCAGTCCTAGATCTCAGGACGAGATCCTTTCGTAGTGGTGGAGTGTTGTAACACCTCGGATATGACTTACCCAATTTGTAATCCAACTCTTGTCGTTTCCGGCCTTAAGTTATTTTATTTTCTCGGGTTCGGGTCTTTGTCTCCGTGTGTTGTTATCGTTGTCATGCATCTCATATCATGTCATCATGTGCATTGCATTTGCATACATGTTCATCTCATGCATTCGAACATTTTCCCCGTTGTCCATTTTGCATTCCGGTGGTCATTTCTACCTTTCTTTCGTGTGTGGGGATTAAACATTTCCGGATTGGACCGAGACTTTCCAAGCGGCCTTGGTTTACTACCGGTAGACCGCCTGTCAAGTTTCGTACCATTTGGACTTCGTTTGATACTCCAACGGTTAACCGAGGGACCGAAAAGGCCTTGTGTGTGTTGCAGCCCAACACCCTTCCAATTTGGCCCAAAACCCACCTAAACCTTTTCCATCATCTAGAGCATTCGATCACGATCGCGTGGCCGAAAACTGCACCTCATTTGGACTCTCCTAGCTCCCTCTCTGGCTATAAATAGAACCCCCCCAAAATCCAGATCTCCTTCTCCCCCGAAACCCTAAAATCGCCCCGCCGCCGACGGACATGTCCGCCGCCTAAATCGGACACATCGCCGCCGCCGCCCGCAGCCAACCGGGGGCCGCCACATGGCGCGCCGCCACCCGCAGCCACGCCGCCCGCGCCCTTCTCCTCCCCGATGCCCCTCGCCGCGCCGCTGCCTCCACCCGTCTCCGGCGCCGACCCGCGCCGGCTACCACCTCGTCACCGGGCCACCTCAGCCACCGCTCCGGCGACCTCGCCGGCCGGTGCCGCGAGACGCCGCGCCGCCACCTCGCCTCTTGCCGGCGCTGCCAAGTCCGGCGCCGCGCCACCCGCCGCCGTCCGGCGACCCCCCTCGGCTTCCGTGCCGCTCCGGCGACCCCCCCTCCGGCGCCTACAGCTCTGGCAAACTTAGATCCGCCGCCACCTCGGTTTCCATGCAAAACCCTAGATCTGTTTTCAGAGGGTATATTTTTTCCTAAGCCCCCGTTTTCCCAGATCCATATGCTCCTGTTCATGGCATCGTAACTCCTCATCCGTAACTCCGTTTTGGGCATATAGCATATCAAAATGTTCGTCTCAGAGAGTACATCATTTCATTCCAATGCATCATTTTCATTTGAGTTCATCTTGACGCCCGAAATGCTGTTGGAAGAGTGCTACCTGATCTGAGATTTCACACAAGTGTTAATTTCACTAAGTCTGAAATCTGTTTACCATATGCATTTTTGCCATGCTTGTTTGAACCTGTTAATGGATGATTTGGCCATATGTCAGTGCTAGACTTTTGTTAAGCATCTTGAATGCATCCCTGCCATGTATTTTGTTGTCATGTTTGAGTGCTGTAGCATGTTCATCTCATTGCATTTAGATGGCTACTTGTTGTAAATCGCAGACAGTGGTCATATTTGAATCGCTTGCCATTTCCAAACCGTAACTCCGATTCCGGCGTTCTTTATATCGTTTTCAAGAGATTTCATCTCATCTTTCCAGTGGCACACTTGGATTTCCATGTTGAGTCCAGGTTCATGCATCCCTTGTCAAATCTTGCATATGCATCCCGCATTGCATCCCGCATAGCATACCATCTTTGCATCATATTGTTTGAGCTTTGCACGTGGTTGATTGTGTTCCATTTTTTTGTTTGTCTTGTTTGGGTAGAGCCGGGAGACAAGTTCGCTAATGAGGATCCCGTTGAGTTTGCTTTCGAGGATCCAGTCAACTCTGACAACTTTGCAGGCAAGATGATCATACCCTCGAAATCACTACTATCTTTGCTATGCTAGATGCTCGCTCTTTTGCTATGTCAATGCTACGATGCCTACCACTTGCTTTCAAGCCTCCCAAATTGCCATGTCAAACGTCTAACCCACCATGTCCTAGCAAACCGTTGATTGGCTATGTTACCGCTTTACTCAGCCCCTCTTATAGCGTTGCTAGTTGCAGGTGAAGTTTGGAGACCGTTCCTTGTTGGAACAATATTTACTTGTTGGGATATAATTATATTGCAATGTTATCTTAATGCATCTATATACTTGGTAAAGGGTGGAAGGCTCGGCCTCTCGCCTAGTGTTTTGTTCCACTCTTGCCGCCCTAGTTTCCGTCATATCAGTGTTATGTTCCCGGATTTTGCGTTCCTTACGCGGTTGGGTTATAATGGGAACCACTTGATAGTTCGCCTTGATTAAAGCTTTTCCAGCAATGCCCAACCTTGGTTTTACCATTTTCCACCTAGCCTCTTTTCCCTTGGGTTTCCGGAGCCCGAGGGTCATCTTATTTTAAACCCCCCCGGGCCAGTGCTCCTCTGAGTGTTGGTCCACCTGTCAGCTGCCGGTGTCCACCAGGCGCAACTCTGGGATGGCCTACCCGTACCTAAGACAATCTGAGTGTGCCCCGAGAAAGAGATATGTGCAGCTCCTATCGGGATTTGTCAGCACATTCGTGCGGTTTTGCTGGTCTTGTTTTAACCTGTCGAAGTGTCTTGAAGAACCGAGGTACCGAGTCTGATCGGAACGTCTTGGGAGGAGGTCTATTCCTTCGTTGACCGTGAGAGCTTGTCATGGGCTAAGTTGGGACTCCCCTGCAGGGATTTGAACGTTCGAAAGCCGTGCCCGCGGTTATGGGCAGATGGGAATTTGTTAATGTCCGGTTGTAGATAACTTGAACCTTAACTTAATTAAAATGAATCAACAGTGTGAGTTACCGTGATGGTCTCTTCTCGGCGGAGTCCGGGAAGTGGACACGGTGTTGGAGTAATGCTTGCGCAGCTTGTTCTCTAGATTTTCGCTCGCGCTTTGCCTCCTCTTCTCACTCTCTTTTGCGAACAGGTTAGCCACCACATATGCCAGTCGCTTGCCGCAGCTCCACATATTTTCACCTTACCTTACCTATTGAGCTTAAATAGTCTTGATCGCGAGGGTGCGAGATTGCTGAGTCCCTGTGGCTCACAGATTACTATTACACCAGATGCAGGGCCTGATGATTCCACTCCAGGTGACGCGCTCGAGCTCAAGTGGGAGTTCGACGAGGACTCTCAGTGATACTATGTTTCTTTTCCTGACGATCAGTAGTGGTGCCTAGTTGGGGTGATCGGGACCGTGTCACATGTTGGGTTGTCTTTTATTTTGGCGCCGTAGTTGGGCCATGAGTTTTTGAATGTTGTAATGCTATTTATGTACTTGATTGACGTGGCGAGTGTAAGCCAACTATGTTATCTCCCCTTATTATTCATATTACATGGGATGTTGTGAAGATCGCCTAACTTGCGACATATGCCTTCAATGCGATTATGTCTCTAAGTCGTGCCTCGACACGTGGGAGCTATAGTCGCATCGAGGGTGTGACAACTAGTTCAGCAAAGAGATGGTGATACAAGTGCAATATGCATGGTAGATATAGGTTTTTGTAATCTGAAAATATAAAAACAGCAAGGTAACTAATGATAAAAGTGAGCGAAAACGGTATTGCAATGCTAGAAAACAGGGCCTAGGGTTCATACTTTCACTAGTGCAAGTTTTCTCAACAATAATAACATAATTGGATCATATAACAATCCCTCGACATGCAACAAAGAGTCACTCCAAAGCCACTAATAGCGGAGAACAAACAAAGAGATTATTGTAGGGTATGAATCCACCTCAAAGTTATCCTTTCTGATCGATCTATTCAAGAGTCCATTGTAAAATAACACGAAGCTATTCTTTCTGTTCAATCTATCCTAGATTTTGTACTAGAATAACACCTTAAGACACAAATCAACCAAAACCCTAATGTCACCTAGATACTCCAATGTTACCTCAAGTATCCGTGGCTATGATTATACGATATGCATCACACAATCTTAGATTCATCTATTCAACCAACACAAAGAACTTCAAAGAGTGCCCCAAAGTTTCTACCGGAGAGTCAAGACGAAAATGTGTGCCAAACCCTATGCATAAGTTCATGAGGAAACGGAACTCGCAAGTTGATCACCAAAACATACACCAAGTTGATCACGTGATATCCCATTGTCACCACAGATAAGCACATGCAAGACATACATCAAGTGTTTTCAAATCCTTAAAGACTCAATCCGATAAGATAACTTTAAAGGGAAAACTCAATTCATCACAAGAACGTAGAGGGGGAGAAACATCATAAGATCCAACTATAATAGCAAAACTCGCGGTACATCAAGATCGTTTCGAATCAAGAACACGAGAGAGAGAGAGAGATCAAATACATAGCTACTGGTACATACCCTCAGCCCCGAGGGTGAACTACTCCGTCCTCGTCATGGAGAGCGTCGGGATGATGAAGATGGCCACCGGAGAGGGATTCCCCCATCTGGTAGGGTGCCAGAATGGGTCTAGATTGGTTTTCGGTGGCTACAGAGGCTTGCGGCGGCGGAACTCCCGATCTAGGTTTCTTTCTGGAAGTTTGGTGTTATATAAGAGGTGTTGGAGTCGGGATGGTGGCCTCGGGACTCTTCTGGCCCATCTCCGATACTCCGTGGGCTTCTTCTGGTCCAAAAATGATCTCCGGGAAATTTCAGGTCAATTGGACTCCGTTTGGTATTCCTTTTCTATAAAACTCAAAAACAAGGAAAAAACAGAAACTGGCACTCGGCTCTAGGTTAATAGGTTAGTCCCAAAAGTCATATAAAATAGCATATAAATGCATATAAAACATCCTATATGGATAATATAATAGCATGGAACAATAAAAAATTATAGATACGTTGGAGACATATCAATATTTTATGGACCAGAAGGGACATGTTGGGCCCTGGTTGCACCTGGTGGGTTGTGCCCACCTCGGGTGCCCCCCGGTCTGCCTCTTTGATCTGTAAATACCCCAAAAATCCCAGAACCCTAGGGGAGTCGACGAAATATTCATCCAGCCGCCGCAGAGTCCAGAACCACCAGATCCAATCTAGACACCATCTCGGATGGGGTTCACCACCTCCATTGGTGCCTCTCCGATGATGCGTGAGTAGTTCTTTGTAGACCTTCGGGTCCGTAGTTAGTAGCTAGATGGCTTCATCTCTCTCTCTCTCTCTCTTGATTCTTAATATAATGGTCTCTTGGAGATCCATATGATGTAACTCTTTTGCGGTGTGTTTGTTGGGATCGATGAACTTTGAGTTTATGATCAGATCTGTCTTTTTATATGCATGAAAGTTATTTGTGTTTCTTTGATCTCTTATATGGATGATTGCTTATAGCCTCGTATTTCTTCTCCGATATTTGGGTTTTGTTTGGCCAACTTGATCTACTTATCTTGCAATGGGAAGAGGTGCTTTGTAGTGGGTTCATTCTTACGGTGCTTGATCCCAGTGACAGAAAGGGAAAAGACACGTATGTATCGTTGCTACTAAGGATAAAATGATGGGGTCTATCTCTACATAGATAAATCTTGTCTACATCATGTCATCGTTCTTATTGCATTACTCTGTTTCTCCATGAACTTAATACACTAGATGCATGTTGGATAGCAGTCGATGTGTGGAGTAATAGTAGTAGATGCATGCAGGAGTCGGTCTACTAATCTTGGACGTGATGCCTATATAATGATTTTTGCCTGGATATCGTCATAATTATTTGAGGTTCTATCAATTGCCCAGCAGTAATTTGTTTACCAACCGTTTGCTATTTTTCTAGAGAGAAGCCACTAGTGAAACCTACGCCCCTGGGTCTTCTTTCTCATATATACTACTATTACTCCACACATCGACTGCTATCCAACATGCATCTAGAGTATTAAGTTCATAAGAACAGAGTAACGCATTAGGCAAGATGACATGATGTAGAGGGATAAACTCAAGAAATATGATATAAATCCCATCTTTTTCTCCTTGATGGCAACAATACAATACATGTCGTTCCCCTTTCTGTCACTGGGATCTAGCACCGCAAGATTAAACCCAAAGCTAAGCACTTCTCCCATTGAAATAAATATCAATCTAGTAGGCCAAACCAAACCGATAATTAAAAGAGACTTGCAAAAATATCAAATCATGCATATAAGAATTCAGAGAAGAATCAAATAATATTCATAGATAATCAAGTTCATAAACCCAAAATTCATTGGATCTCGGCAAACACATCGCGAAAGAGTTACATCGAATAGATCTCCAAGAAGATCGAGGAGAACTTTGTATTGAGATCCAAAGAGAGAGAAGAAGCCATCTAGCTAATAACTATGGACCCGAAGGTCTGTGGTAAACTACTCACACAACATCGAATAGGCTATGGTGTTGATGTAGAAGCCCTCCGTGATCGAGTCCCCCTCCGACAGATCACCGGAAAAGGCCCCAAGATGGGATCTCACGAGTACAGAAGGTTGCGGCAGTGGAAAAGGTGTTCCGTGGCTCTCCCCGAAGGTTTCAGGGTATAAGAGTATATATAGGTGAAAGAAATAGGTCGGTGGAGCTACGAGGGGCCCAGGAGGGTGGGGGCATGCCCTCCTACCTCGTGGCCGCCTCGCTGCTTCCTTGACGTCCACTCCAAGTCTACTGGATCACGTTTGTTCCAAAAAAGATCCTCGCGAAGGTTTCATTCCGTTTGGATTCCGTTTGATTTCCATTTCTGCGAAACACTAAAATAGGCAAAAAAAACAGCAATTTGCACTGGGCTTTCGGTTAATAGGTTAGTCCCAAAAATAATATAAAAAGGTATATTAAAGCCCATTAAACATCCAAAACAGATAATATAATAGCATGGAACAATCAAAAATTATAGATATGTTGGAGACGTATCACACACCACACTAGAGTAGGGTATTACACCACAACGGTGGCCCGAACCAGTTTAACTCTCGTGTCTCTTGTTCCTTGGGTTCGGTGAGCTAGGCCTAGAGATCATTGTGAGAGTGAGCGAGGAAGAGAGAGATCTTCGTGCGCACCCCAGTGTTCGAACCTCAAGGGTTTGCCGGAACCCAAAATCCAACATTTGGCGCGCCAGGTATGGGTGCGCTGAAGCTGTTCTTCTGTTGATTCGCACTCCACTGCTCCACCACATCCATGTCTGATGCTCGCCGAGCCCGTGCTGAGCGCCGCACCGCCCTCGTCGCCCGCGTCACTCAGAAGGCGCCCGTTGGCGGACCTCCCTGCCATTCTCTATCACCTGCTGTCAACGCCGCCACCGGCCCGGCAGCAAACGAGTAGCAGGCTTCATCATTGCACCCCTCAATGCAGTGGGACGGACGCACCACCACCCCATCGCTAACTCCGGCTGGCTCGTCGTCCCATGCTCGTCACGCGCCCACGGACGCGTAGGCCGCGCTGCTCATGGCACGCGAGCTCCTGCGTTACCGCCCGGTCGACGACCTCTACGACGACTGGCTGGACCGCATCACCGAGCTTGTCAGCACTGCCGAGGGCTCCCCCACACCATCCCTCTCGCTGCCTCGCCCACCTCCAGCCGTGGGCGACGTAGCTCATGGAGCGCCTCCACCGTCTCCACATCAAGACAGCGCTCTCGCACCAAGACGCGTGGGTCACGGAGCGCCCCCGCCGCCTCCGCATCAAGACGGTGTCCTTGCCCCAAGACGCGCGGTCCCGCGGCGTGATCCGCCATGCCGGGTGCCCGCGCACGAAGAAGGAAGCTGCCAGGAGGTCCCTCGACCGCAAGAGAATGCTCCTGCACTCCCCACACCACCACGTCAAGACCGCGCGCCACCTGCGGTGGTGGTGCATGGATATCAAGACCAGGCTCCACCACCACGACGGGCTCCAGTGACCACAGCAGGCTACCGAGCCTTTACTCCCGAGCTGCGCACCATCGTCTGGCCAGACAAGTTCAAGTCGGACCTGCCTCCACGCTATGACGGCACCCCTGACCCTGCGGAGTTCTTGTAGCTCTACGAGCTGACAATTGTGACAGCCAACGGAGACGAGAAGGTCATGGCGAACTGGTTTCCCATGGCCCTCAAGGATGGCGCGCGCTCGTGGCTCCTGAACCTGCCTGCGGGATCAATCTCCTCCTGGGGCGAGATGCGCGAGCATTTCATCGCCAACTTCCAGGGCACTCGGGACCGCCCGCTTGCTGCTGGTGACATGCGGCGCATCAAGCAACAACCAGGGGAAACCCTGCAAAAGTACATCCAGCGCTTCAATAGCGTCCGCCTCAAGATACCCAAGGTGACGGACAAGGCCATCATTTCCGCGTTCTCCGATGGCGTCCGTGACGTCAAGATGAAGGAGGAGCTCGCCATCCACGAGGAGCTATGCTCGGCCCTGGAGATGTTCAACATGGAAACCAAGTGCGCAAGGGTTGAGGAAGGGTGCCTCTCCCTCCTCGAGCTCCCAGCTGCTGACCAGGAGGACAAGAAGGCAAAGATCAAGGACGTGAAGCACAAGGGGGCTGTCGTGCTCGCGGCAGAGCCAGAGATGAAGCGCGGCCGCCACCACCCCGAATCATCCATGGCCAACCACCCCTACTGCACCTACCACAATGTTCACAGCCACAACACCAGCGACTGTCAGGAGCTCAGGGCCATCCGAGATGGGCGCTTCGGTCGATGCCCCGAGCGCAACGACCGAGGCTACGGCTGTCGTGGGTTTGTCACGGCAGATGTCCTCGTGAAAGGACTTAGTCGTGGAGCCATCGCTACGGGTTAGCTTAAAGGGGTTAAACCGGACAAGGGGGACATGAGGGTTTTATATTAGTTCGGCCCCTTCGATGAAGGTAAAGCCTACGTCTAGTTGTGATTGGTATTGCTAGGGTTTCGAAGACTAGGGAGCAAATCCGCTTTGCCTGGCTCTCGAGTTGTTGTCTGTTGTCCCTAAACCGCTGCCGGGTCGTCCCTTTATATACACAGGTCGACGCCCGCTGGTTTACAAAGTCCCGAGACCGGATCACCAATGTGTCCAACTCGGTCTCTATCCTTCCTATCTTACAATGCAAGTTACATGAGAAAGTCGGTTTACATCTACAGGCCTTAATCCGCCTTTGGGCCTTGGGCCTTCATAAAGCGTCACCATCCTCACGTCTTCTTGGGCTTCTAATCTTCATAGAGTTAACCTGGCTACTCCTGGCCGGTTTATGTCCAGTGGTAATATCCCCAACATTAGGCCCCAGATTGATTTGAACTTGTTTATGTCAATCTTCAACACTTAGAAAAATTCTTGCCCAGGCACCTTCGCATGGATCTTGTAAACCGCCCTGACGTTATCCTCCGGATTTTTAGTAAACCATCGTGATGTCATCTATTCGTTGAAGCCGAAGATGCCTTTAATTAATGAGCATCCAACCATCAAAGCGACAACTTTATTAACTATCCATTTTTGAGCTCCTCGATTCCCGCGCCTGTCACTTATCTCTTCGCCTTATAAAAAGAGTAAGACCCCTTTTTTCTTTTCCTCTGTTGCCTCTTCACCTCTTCTTCCTCCTTGCGACACCTCTACACCTGAGCGCCGCCGCCGACTTCGAACTTCGTCTCTGCCTCATCCTTGGCTGTTGCATCGACCTGAACGCTCCCCAGAAACGCGGCACACCTCCGCTCCCTTAACAGCTTTGGTAAGTCTTCCCCCTTACCTTTATAGATCCACTTTAGGGTTTTCGTGTTCGTCGGAGTTCGTCGCGGCTCCGGTGATATTCTTCTCTTTTCTTCCCAGTAACATCAAAAACTGTTTAAACCTACTAGCTTGTGGGGACCCCAACTCATAAGTCGTGATCACCGAGTGCACGTGTACAGTGATCCCAGAGATGAACACACAGAAGCTGAATAACAAGAGTCTTACATCCATACATACCGTATTACACAAGTAGGACCATTATGGTCAAGTCTTGAGTATAGCATTGCAGCGGAAATCTTCGTCGATAACTTGGACCCATGCCATCTGCCTTAACCCTACAGGCATTCTGACTGGGAAGCGTCCTAGCTCGCATGCTCGTCACCGAAGTACTCTTCTTCATATCGTGCTCTTTCATGCCAGGCCAATAAAATAACCAGTGGCAAGCCAATGAGTACTTTGAATGTACTCGCAAGCATCCCAAGGGTGATAACAGAATAATTATGCAAGGCACTACTGCTAATTTGGCATTTTTGCGGAAAGCTAGTTTTTCTCATGCAAGTTTGATCAACATTTATCAAGGATATGAATGCGTCTGTAACAAGTATCAGGAGGTTACAGACATCAACATCGGGGTAGAGTTGTGAACAACTCATACTCAAGCTCATCGTGACTTCCTCACGAATCACGTCAACAGATTTACCAAACCGTGTTGTTTGTCAGAAACATATGGACGTAGTCTAAGCAGCAGCACCCAACTGTCCTTGACCGTGGACACGGCTATTCGAATAGTTTTACACTCTGCAGAGGTTGCACACTTTACCCATAAGATCCGAGGAACTTTCGTGTCATCCACGACCCGCGGTACCTCAAGTACCCGGGGTAAGCACCCGATCACTATATTTCCCTAGACGACACTAACATGGAGTCCACTCGATTGGTAGTAATCCCCGTGCCCAACATTTCACAACTTAAAATTGTGGAGCCTCGCTCCCATATTTGTCACATACCACTGGCACGGGGTACCAACGGTGTGTCTGGTGCCCCATAAAAATGTTCTTGGCCGCCCTACCTGGCACGACCCCGTCCCGAGAGAGAGCACCAACTCTCCCCCGTCACTAGTAATGCGGGCTCCAAGCTAGTATCGGCCTAGGTAACCAATAATGCCCTTTCCCATATAAGGGTAGAGTGGTTGCGCATGTAAGGTTGGGACAGTCGACAAATCTTAAATCTAATCTGTCTCTATAAACAACACTTTTATCGAGCCTCGGTACACTACTTCTCCACCAAGTAGTGACCTAGTTCATCATCATCTCCCAGGGGCATTAGTGGCACCCACTGGGCTATTTGCAAGTATGTCAAACCACACTTGTTTCTTTCCATGCATAACCCTGACCCACTTTGCGTAGCCATTTACTATAGCATATTTCTACAACCCACCAACACAACTCTAAGCAAGGGTAGAGTCATGAACAATGCAAGTATCAATGGAGTATGCAACGGAGGCAAGCCTAGCAAGGTTGCCATTCAAAATATATCATGCACTCAGTGAAGCAACGAAAATGCCATCATGATGTAAAATGGTTCATCATGGTCAAAGGGCTGCTTGCCTATTTTTACCAAGTCTTCGAGGTCTTCAAATATCTCTGGTCCAACTCCAAGCATTTCGTCTACTTCGTCAACTATCGTTGAAAGCAACCATAATAAGCAACACAACAAGGCAGGAAATGAAAGTGCTCTAAAAATATTAATTTGACTTTTCTAGGACATCTCTGGTTATATGAAAATTAACCAGAGTGGTTTCATTGGAATTGGGTCAGTGGATATTTCTAAACATTTGGATATGATGGAATCAAGGGGTTTATGGATTTGCAAGAGGTGTACAGAAATATTATTTTGAAAAATGAGCAAGGATACCCATTTATCAAGGCATGATTTTAGAAGCATCTAGGAGTTGGTTTCACTGGATTTGGAGTTCAAATGATTTCTCTATGAATTTGCAAACTTGGCTATATATGAAGAAATAGACCATTATTTGAGGTGATACAGAAAGTATTAGTAAAAAAATGTTCAAAAACTAAGTTTTGAACTTATAGACATCTAGGATTTTGAATCAAATTTGGATCAAAAATGGGCTCTCTGTGATTTTCTAAAGTTTATCAAAGAAATGGAAAAATAGGATTTGCTAAATATTTGTGAAAGAAATATTTCTGTAAAAATGTGCAAGTAGCACCATGTGGTAGGGAATGAATTTAGAAACTACTAGAAATTTGAATCATCAAATTTGGAGTTAATTTGAATTGTTTATGGATTTTTGAAGTTGACTGGAAAAAGAAAAAGGAAATAAGGTTTTAACCTTATCCTGCGCACGGGGCGGCAGATAGGCCGTGGGTCGGCCCAGTCGAATGGCCGCACTGGGTGACCGAGGCGACGTCGAAGGCGCCCATGCGAAGTGCGCCTTCACCGCGGGGACGCGAGAGGGGGCGAACCCGCCTCCACTGCCAGCGTGGCCCGGTGGCTGGGCCACTGACGAGCGGGGCCCGCCTGCAGGGCCTTCGTCTTCCTCTTCCTCCCGCGCGCTTGTCTGGCCGAGGGAGCAGAGAGCCCCGACGGCGACTGCCGGCGCTATGGAGCACCTCCGGCGATGCCCTGGCTATGTATGAGCTCGGCGCCGAACGCCGCATCCATTCATGTATGCCACGGCTGCCGGGGATGGTCGAGGCGACGACGGCTTGGACGCTGGCGGACGGTGGCGTCGGGCGAGATTGGGGACGGCGCTACGGTGCGCCCTCGGATGAGGGAAGGAGCGTGGGAGCTCCGCCTTGCTTAGGGGAGCCTACTGGTGGAGAGAGGAGAGGGAGAAGAGCTCGGGCTTGGCTGAATTTAGGCGATGGACGGCGGCTCGGTTTTGTCCTTGGAGGTGGATGGAGGGCACGGGAGGAAGAATGGCGCGGTACGGGGGGTCCAGGGGAGGGAGAGAGGGCGAACGGAGGCTGGAGAGGGCTCGGGGTGGCCTTTTATGGCGGGGCGATGGTGCATCGTGGGCTCGTGCTCGTCGCTACGGGCCACGGGAGCTCGTCGCGGTGTGTCTAGGGTGTTCCTGGATTCGGTCCAGAGCTAGGGGAGAAAAGAGAGAGAGCAGGGGGGCCAGGGGCACCGCGCGTGTGAGCTTGCTCACTGGTGCACTTGGGCGGCTGGCGCGCGTGCGAGCAGGGGCAGGAGGAGGGAGAAGGAGGAGGGGGCCGACCGGCTGTCGTGTTGAGGACGCCGAGGAGCATCGTCGGGCGCGCTGGGGAGGCCCGAGGTGGCCGGAGGTGCTTGGCAGGGGGCGCCTACAGTGCGGGAGCGCACTGTAGCGCGCTCCAGAGCGCCCAAATGGCATGCCATGGCATTTTATATGCCTTGTGGGCGCGGCCACTAATGTCTGGTAGCTCTAGGAGGGAGTAAAGAAAGGGGGGGAAGCATTGGATGCCATGGAGGGCCACTGGAATGAGGAGGGAGGTGAGAAAGGAGAAGAATGCTGCTGTCCAGAAGGGTAAATGGGGGTGTTTCACCCCTCAATCATTGAGCTGAGGCCAGGGAAGAGTTACTGGAGATAGGAGAAGACTAGGAGGAGATGTGGTAAAAAGTTGAGCTCAAGGAGAATAGTGTAAGTGGTCAAAATGGTGATTTTTGAAAAGTGACAGAAGGTGTTTGATGCAAATTTGGGCAGGCAAATTAACTCCACTTGACATGAGAATTAACAGGATCAAGTGTCACACATAATTGTGGTTGACCACCAAGTTTGAGTCCATTTTGAGAAAGTTGCCAATGGAACTTTTGTAAACCCTAGAAATCAGCAGAAATGGCTTTACCAAGATAGGTAATGAAATCTATTCTCCTTGATGCACCACTTGGTGTAGTGTCATCATTTGAGGATTTGAACATGTCCACAAAAATTGAGATCAAAAGGACACACTTGGCAATGTAGAGTTGTTCAAATTTGGTTCTGGACAGAAAGGGTTTTGGGGTACTTTGATCAAGATAACATTCTCTCCAACTTGTGACATTTGGTCTAGATGCATTATTAAACCATTTGAGCATGTGCACCAAGGTTGAGAGCATTTGGACATGTTTGACAGTGCAAAAATGTTCAAACTTGAAAAAAGGACATAAGTGGTTTTGAGAGGGTTTCATGGGGTTATACTATTCTCCATGACATGGTACTTGGCAAGATCATCAAAAATGTCATAGGTGACATGTTAGAATTTTCTTGGATTTTTATGAAAATATTTCCTATAGAAATATTTCAAATCCTTGAAATGAGCAAAAATGGTTTTGGGAGGTTTTGTCCAATATTTTGATCATGACCATGTGTTGAAACTCATATATATGGAAAATATATGTCCATTGAGTCTCCCTAATTTTTCTCAAATTTTTTTAAAGCTTTAAAATAATTTTAACCTATTAAAGACCATTTCTGGCCTTAAGAAAAAGCCTTTAAATAAAATAGGAAAATAACTTTTAAAATTATATTTTTGTGGTTTCTGGGTATCCTATATCTAATAGGAGTCAAACATATTTTTGGAAAGATTTTTAATGCCCTGAATTAAGTACTTGCAGTACAAATCTTAATTCAGGGGTTTTTGGGAAACTAATTTTTGAAAATACTTTTTGGCCAAATTATTTTTGTAAGAAAATACTATATTGCTCTATACACATGGCATGATCATTGGTTCAAGAGTTTGGAGCAAGGAGATGAAGTATATGAGTTGGAGGATTTATTTGATTTTTAGAGCACTTGCAAACAACACACAAAATCCAAACAAGGCAAGGTCCAAAACACTCAAAAGTTTTTGTCAAACCACATTTTATCATGATTTATTAGCTTAAGTGTTGTGGCATGAAAATCAGGGTGTGACAGAACTACCCCCTTACAAGAATCTCGTCCCCGAGATTCCCAGACTAGGCGCGGGAAGGAATACGGAAACTTGGATTTGGGGTAGTCTTCACGTCCTCGTACTGCTTCTGCTTTCGTTTGGTGCTCCATTGAACTTTGAAGTACTCGATGGCATGGCTTCATGTTTGTCGTCCTGCTTGATCCAGATTGCAATTGGGATCTCTCGCGTAGATCATATTGGGCTGGAGGTCAATGGCTCGTGATCGATGTCCTTGTAGAGACCGGGCTAGTTAGGAAGTTGGGAACGTTTCCCGAGTGTGATGCGTGGAAAATGTTGTGCACAATGGGTAACTCAGGTGGTAACTCTAGCTGGTAGCCATCTACTCTTCATATTGAGGTGATCTTGGAGGGGGCTGATGAACCTTGGTGTTGGTTCCCTTGGCATGGAAATGCTTGGTCCCATTGAGAGAAGTGGCTTGCAGATACACCTGGTCTTCAACACGGACGTTTATTTCTTGGCGATGGTGGTTGGTATAGTTCTTCCTCCTTGGCATGGCGGTCTTCAAATGTTTCTTCACCAGCTCAGTGATTCTTCTTCCGTCTTCGGGTAGACAAGTATGTTACCAAAATAAGGATGACAACTAGCTTGTCTAAGCACTCCATGAAAACTTTGTTCACGGGGTACATAAAGTAGGCTAGGGGTATTGGTTGTGGTCACGGTTGAGTATTGTCCAAGGTGTTCTCGATTTAGAGTCAAGACCTATGGTAATGACCCGACCATGTTGTGGCTTAGTAGGGCTTAAGGGTTTCAAGGATTCTAGTGTGCGAGTGAACATTTTATTATCTTATCCTTAAGCACGGTTTCTAATATGCCAATAGTCTATCTAGTCCTTCCAACAAATGACCTTATACCATCGAAAGCATCATCTCATATAGGCCAAATCCAATCATCACTCATGATTTACCAAAGTCTTAGATAATTCCTCAGGGTCACTGATACAAACTCATGAAGTCATTTGTCCTCTATTCCTATATCCTCAAATTGGTCTTCCTTATGGCATCGTTAGTTCTTGTGCTATATTAGGGTGACAATGTGCTTGCTCACTACGTCCACTAGTTACATAATGAGCCTAGTGATAAGCAAGGTTACGGAGGCTTAACTGGTTCTCTTGCAATTCTATGGGTTAAGAACATGGTTAAGGACTCGAGCTGGGGTATCTCATGAAGTCTCGAAGGGTCTAAGAATGGGTTTCTAGTCTGGGGGGGTTAAACATGACTCTACGGGGTTTTACTTGGTCGAGGAGGCTGTAGAAAAGTTCTTCAGTGCTAGTTGGTCGCCGAAGTAGACTCCTTGGTGCATCTTGTCTTGCTGGTCTTCAGTTGAGGAGAGAGATGAGAGGGATAAGTAGCATAAAGGGGGATGCCTAAAGGGGGTTCCATAGTGCAGGTGCAAACAAACAAGTGCCAAAAATAGCCAAACACAAACAACAAAATAAGGTAGGTGATATAGTTGCGTACTTGTTGCCTAGGGCAAAAAGTGCGACTTATATCAAAACACAAACAAATAAAAACAAGTAACACACAGTCATGGTTCTATTCGAACCATCATACGGACTCGACTGCGCATAGGGGGTACACGACTCATCCTACCCTAGGGGTTCTCGGACTTAGTAATCGTGCCTTGAGCCTCGTGCAGTCTTCTGGGTTTTCCTCAGGTGTTGCTACGTCTCTTGTAGTTGTTCGATGAAACAATCCGGGTTGATCCTGAAGATTCTTCAACAACTTATCGCCTGTTGAAGTGATGGGGTGAAGGTGGCTTCTCGTAGCAGGCATTAACTCATTCTTCTGTTGTCTTCTTAATCATGACAATCCCTTTTTGTCTTCTAAGGCATCGATGGTACCAAGTAGGTAATCCCTTATGCAATGGTATTAACAAGGCATAATAGAGGTCCAACATGTCGGTTACGTTGATGAAAACATCGACACCAAGAGCGGGGGATGAAGAGAACCGTTTTCCTGCTCACTATAGTGAGACGGACCAAATGGCGAGGTTCTCATCCACTGGTGGTTGCCGATACAACATCGGTAAGCACATGGTTGCTCTATTTGCGATGCATATCATGATCTTGCACTATGCCCTGATCATCATAGGCTAAGGTCGCATCATCTTGGAGCATTGTCAAGGGTGTCACCATCTTCTGGGCCTTCATGTCCTCATTCCTCGAGGATGTATCTTCTGTTGGTATCGTCTTGTTGTGGTGTCGCAAATCTTGTGTTCAGAAGATGTGGGAGAATGTCTGACAAGGCACCCTCCTTCTAGACTATCCACGAGGGTTTCAAGGAATCCAGTGGTCAGAGGCATCAGGGTTCTAGCGACCATTTTTGAAGGGGAAGAGATCAATAAGGAAAGTATACCTTGAAGAAAAACTGAGAAGGGGCACAGAAGTATAGACAGTTTTTGAAAACTAGCGATAGTTTTGAAAATAGTTTTACCCTAACTAACGGCCATGCTAACTAAGGCTTCCTACAGTCAGGATGGCTCTGATACCAGCTCTGTGGGGACCCCAACTCATAAGTCGTGATCACCGGGTGCATGTGTACAGTGATCCCAGAGATCAATGCTCACTGAACACACAGAAGTTGAATAACAAGAGTCTTACATCCATACATACCGTATTACACAAGTAGGACCATTATGGTCAAGTCTTGAGTATAGCATCACAGCAGAAATCTTCGTCGATAAGTTGGACCCATGCCATCTGCCTTAACCCTACAGGCATTCTGACTGGGAAGCGCCCTAGCTCGCATGCTCGTCACCGAAGTACTCTTCTTCATATCGTGCTCTTTCATGCCTCGCCAATAAAATAACAAGTGGCAAGCCAATGAGTACTTTGAATGTACTCGCAAGCATCCCAAGGGTGATAACAGAATAATTATGCAAGGCACTACTGCTAATTTGGCATTTTTGCGGAAAGATAGTTTTTCTCATGCAAGTATGATCAACATTTATCAAGGATATGAATGCATCTGCAACAAGTATCAGGAGGTTACAGACATCAACATCGGGGTAGAGTTGTGAACAACTCATACTCAAGCTCATCGTGACTTCCTCACGAATCAAGTCAACAGATTTACCAAACCGTGTTGTTTGTCAGAAACATATAGACGTAGTCTAAGCAGCACCACCCAACTGTCCTTGACCGTGGACACGGCTATTCGAATAGTTTTACACTCTGCAGAGGTTGCACACTTTACCCACAAGATCCGGGGAACTTTCGTGTCATCCACGACCCGCGGTACCTCAAGTACCCGGGGTAAGCACCCGATCACTATCTTTCCCTAGACGACACTAACATGGAGTCCACTCGATTGGTAGTAACCCCCGTGCCCAACATTTCACAACTTAAAATTGTGGAGCCTCGCTCCCATATTTGTCACATACCACTGGCACGGGGTACCAACGGTGTGTCCGGTGCCCCATAAAAATGTTCTTGGCCGCCCTACCTGGCACGACCCCGTCCCGAGAGAGAGCACCAACTCTCCCCCGTCACTAGTAATGCGGGCTCCAAGCTAGTATCGGCCTAGGTAATCAATAATGCCCTTTCCCATATAAGGGTAGAGTGGTTGCGCATGTAAGGTTGGGACAGTCGACAAATCTTAAATCTAATCCGTCTCTGTAAACAACACTTTTATCGAGCCTCGGTACACTACTTCTCCACCAAGTAGTGACCTAGTTCATCATCATCTCCCAGGGGCATTAGTGGCACCCACTGGGCTATTTGCAAGTATGTCAAACCACACTTGTTTCTTTCCATGCATAACCCTGACCCACTTTGCGTAGCCATTTACTATAGCATATTTCTACAACCCACCAACACAACTCTAAGCAAGGGTAGAGTCATGAACAATGCAAGTATCAATGGAGTATGCAACGGAGGCAAGCCTAGCAAGGTTGCCATTCAAAATATATCATGCACTCAGTGAAGCAACGAAAATGCCATCATGATGTAAAATGGTTCATCATGGTCAAAGGGCTGCTTGCCTGTTTTAACAAAGTCTTCGATGTCTTCAAATATCTCTGGTCCAACTCCGAGCATTTCGTCTACTTCGTCAACTATCGTCGAAAGCAACCATAATAAGCAACACAACAAGGCAGGAAATGAAAGTGCTCTAAAAATATTAATTTGACTTTTCTAGGACATCTCTGGTTATATGAAAATTAACCAGAGTGGTTTCATTGGAATTGGGTCAGTGGATATTTCTAAACATTTGGATATGATGGAATCAAGGGGTTTATGGATTTGCAAGAGGTGTACAGAAATATTATTTTGAAAAATGAGCAAGGATACCCATTTATCAAGGCATGATTTTAGAAGCATCTAGGAGTTGGTTTCACTGGATTTGGAGTTCAAATGATTTCTCTATGAATTTGCAAACTTGGCTATATATGAAGAAATAGACCATTATTTGAGGTGATACAGAAAGTATTAGTAAAAAAATGTTCAAAAACTAAGTTTTGAACTTATAGACATCTAGGATTTTGAATCATGGAATTTGGATCAAAAATGGGCTCTCTGGTGATTTTCTAAAGTTTATCAAAGAAATGGAAAAATAGGATTTGCTAAATATTTGTGAAAGAAATATTTCTGTAAAAATGTGCAAGTAGCACCATGTGGTAGGGAATGAATTTAGAAACTACTAGAAATTTGAATCATCAAATTTGGAGTTAATTTGAATTGTTTATGGATTTTTGAAGTTGAATGGAAAAAGAAAAAGGAAATAAGGTTTTAACCTTATCCTGCGCACGGGGCGGCAGATAGGCCGTGGGCCGGCCCAGCCGAATGGCCGCACTGGGTGACCGAGGCGACGTTGAAGGCGCCCACGCGAAGTGCACCTTCACCGCGGGAACGCGAGAGGGGGCGAACCCGCCTCCACTGCCAGCGTGGCCCGGTGGCTGGGCCACTGACGAGCGGGGCCCGCCTGCAGGGCCTTCGTCTTCCTCTTCCTCCCGCGCGCTTGCCTGGCCGAGGGAGCAGAGAGCCCCGACGGCGACTGCCGGCGCTACGGAGCACCTCCGGCGACGCCCTGGCTATGTATGAGCTCGGCGCCGAACGCCGCATCCATTCATGTATGCCACGGCTGCCGGGGATGGTCGAGGCGACGACGGCTTGGACGCTGGCGGATGGTGGCGTCAGGCGAGATTGGGGACGGCGCTACGGTGCGCCCTCGGACGAGGGAAGGAGCATGGGAGCTCCGCCTTGCTCAGGGGAGCCTACTGGTGGAGAGAGGAGAGGGACAAGAGCTCGGGCTTGGCTGAATTTAGGCGATGGACGGCGGGTCGGCTTCAGCCTTGGAGGTGGATGGAGGGCACGAGAGGAAGAATGGCGTGGTCCGGGGGGTCCAGGGGAGGGAGAGAGGGCGAACGGAGGCTGGAGAGGGCTCGGGGTGGCCTTTTATGGCGGGGCGATGGTGCACCGTGGGCTCGTGCACCGGCGAGCTCGTGCTCGTCGCTACGGGCCACGGGAGCTCGTCGCGGTGTGTCTGGGGTGTTCCTGGATTCGGTCCAGAGCTAGCGGAGAGAAGAGAGAGAGCGGGGGGGCCAGGGCACCGCGCATGTGAGCTTGCTCACTGGTGCACTCGGGCGGCTGGCGCGCGTGCGAGCAGGGGCAGGAGGAGGGAGAAGGAGGAGGGGGCCGACCGGCTGTCATGTTGAGGACGCCGAGGAGCATCGTCGGGCGCGCTAGGGAGGCCCGAGGTGGCCGGAGGTGCTTGGCAGGGGGCGCCTACAGTGCGGGAGCGCACTGTAGCGCGCTCCAGAGCGCCCAAATGGCATGCCATGGCATTTTATATGCCTGGTGGGTGCGGCCACTAATGTCTGGTAGCTCTAGGAGGGAGTAAAGAAAGGGGGGAAGCATTGGATGCCATGGAGGGCCACTGGAATGAGGAGGGAGGTGAGAAAGGAGAAGAATGCTGCTGTCCAGAAGGGTAAATGGGGGTGTTTCACCCCTCAATCATTGAGCTGAGGCCAGGGAAGAGGTACTGGAGATAGGAGAAGACTAGGAGGAGATGTGGTAAAAAGTTGAGCTCAAGGAGAATAGTGTAAGTGGTCAAAATGGTGATTTTTGAAAAGTGACAGAAGGTGTTTGATGCAAATTTGGGCAAGCAAATTAACTCCACTTGACATGAGAATTAACAGGATCAAGTGTCACAGATAATTGTGGTTGACCACCAAGTTTGAGTCCATTTTGAGAAAGTTGCCAATGCAACTTTTGTAAACCCTAGAAATCAGCAGAAATGGCTTTACCAAGATGTAGTCATGCAAATCTATTCTCCTTGATTCACCACTTGGTGTAGTGTCATCATTTGAGGATTTGAACATGTCCACAAAAATTCAGATCAAGAGGACACACTTGGCAATGTAGAGTTGTTCAAATTTGGTTCTGGACAGAAAGGGTTTTGGGGTACTTTGATCAAGATAACATTCTCTCCAACTTGTGCCATTTGGTCTAGATGCATTATTACACCATTTGAGCATGTGCACCAAGTTTGAGAGCATTTGGACATGTTTGACAGTGCAAAAATGTTCAAACTTGAAAAAGGACAGAAGTGGTTTTGAGAGGGTTTCATGGGGTTATACTATTCTCCATGACATGGTACTTGGCAAGATCATCAAAAATATCATACGTGACATGTTAGAATTTTCTTGGATTTTTATGAAAATATTTCCTGTAGAAATATTTCAAATCCTTGAAATGAGGAGAAATGGTTTTGGGAGGTTTTGTCCAATATTTTGATCATGACCATGTGTTGAAACTCATATATATGGAAAATATATGTCCATTGAGTCTCCTTAATTTTTCTCAAATTTTTTTAAAGATTTAAAATAATTTTAACCTATTAAAGACCATTTATGGCCTTAAGAAAAAGCCTTTAAATCAAATAGGAAAATAACTTTTAAAATTATATTTTTGTGGTTTCTGGGTATCCTATATCTAATAGGAGTCAAAAATATTTTTGGAAAGATTTTTACTACCCTGAATTAAGTACTTGCAGTACAAATCTTAATTCAGGGGGTTTTGGAAAACTAATTTTTGAAAATACTTTTTGGCCAAATTATTTTTGTAAGAAAATACTATATTGCTCTATACACATGGCATGATCATTGGTTCAAGAGTTTGGAGCAAGGAGATGAAGTATATGAGTTGGAGGATTTATTTGATTTTTAGAGCACTTGCAAACAACAGACAAAATCCAAACAAGGCAAGGTCCAAAACACTCAAAAGTTTTTGTCAAACCACATTTTATTATGATTTATTAGCTTAAGTGTTGTGGCATGAAAATCAGGGTGTGACATAGCTCCTCGTGCGACTATAGTCGTAATCTCACTTTCCTTTATCGGATCATCCCCTTCATGTAGGATAAAACTCATCTGAACCTGATGAACTGGTGTCTGTAACTTAGGTCTTGAATATATTCTCGTTTCCTGTCATATCATAGATCCGAAATTTTCATATAAATCCGTGAAACCTGTTTCTCCTTACTTAGGTATTTTTAGATCTGTACTCCTCACACCAATATAGGCGGTTTAACTTTTTGAAGTATGATAATCCGGCAGGTACCATTAGTCCCCTTTTAAACCAGAAAACCCCCTTTACCTTCATTGTAATAGTCCAGTTTAACAACATATATATATCCTTGATATGACCTTGCCATTCATTATTGTATCAATCTCCAGTTTACGCAATTCCAGACATCTGTATATCTTTATTCCATTGCATCTTGTGCATCACCATGAATTATTCGTAAACCGGCATTTCCTTTTCAGCTTTTCGCTTCACAATGGCCAAATAGTTTTGCGCTTGCAACTGGGCTCCTTCCCGGATCACCGAAGAACAGTTGAACGGAATGGTCAGCATCGGTACTTTGCCCAAGAAAACGGAAATCCGGCGGCGAGTTCCAGGAAAGGAAAATCCTCCTACCCCGAGACAGGGTGAGGTAGTAGTATTTGTCGAGTTCCAGAACAGTTGAACGGAATGGTCAGCATCGGTACTTTGCCCAAGAAAACGGAAATCCGGCGGCGAGTTCCAGGGAAGGAAAATCCTCCTACCCCGAGACAGGGTGAGGTAGTAGTATTTGTCGACCACATAGGCCGTGGTTTCAAACCGCCCGGGTCAAAGTTTTTCTGAGATGTTCTTGCCAGCTTCGAACTCCATCCTCAAGATATTGGACCCAACTCGGTGTCTAACCTATGCAACTTTCAAGTCTTTTGTGAAGCATATTTACAAGAAGAACCAACTGCTGAGCTGTTCTGGGATTTCTTTCATCTAAACCGATGTACATAATTCGTCAATGGTCCCAATACTGAACTTGGTGGTGTCACTATTCAAAAACGGAAAGAAGTTGAATTCCCTCATCCTAAGCTGCACAGTCATCCTAAGGAATGTAACCAGAATTGGTTCTACTGTGTAGATACTTCTCCTGAAGATGAGAACCCTCTTCCGGGCTACCGTGATCACTGTCTTTCCAACACTCATCCAATGTCGCAACGTCTAAGCTCTAGAGAACGGACCAGATATGCCCCTCAACTCGCCAAACTCCCGGCCTTTATGGCCAACGGTTTAACGGGTGTTGACTTTGTACGCTGCTGGATATCTTGGAGCGTTATGCCACTAAGCCGCCGCCCCGGTTTAATGTGTGAATATACCGGTAACTTGGACGACCCCCAATGCCACATCAACTATCAGATGACCGATGAAGAAGTCACTGAGGGCGTTAAGAAAATTATGAATGAATCGGAATCAGTTTGTCGCCAAACCGGCTTGAGCCGCTTCTATACTCAAAACAAACCGCCTGTTGTAAGCACTGTACTTCCTTTTTATCTTTGATATCTTTAAATTGTTCAACTTGTAAACTTTCTTCTGTTTGTGTATACACAGGGTGATGATCCCTTCTAGAAGCGGAAACCCGTAGAAAAAACGGCAAAGCCATCCCGTCCCAAGACAAAAGCTGTCAAGCGAACCACAAAGCAGAAAACAGCCGAACGTATCAACATGGAGCTTGATGAAGATACCGATCAACCAGAAGTTGAATGTGACGCCCCCGATTCAATCGTACACTAACCATACACGCAAGCGTGTACGATCAAGATCAGGGACTCACGGGAAGATATCACAACACAACTCTACAAATAAAATAAGTCATACAAGCATCATATTACAAGCCAGGGGCCTCGAAGGCTCGAATACAAGAGCTCGATCATAGACGAGTCAGCGGAAGCAACAATATCTGAGTACAGACATAAGTTAAACAAGTTTGCCTTAAGAAGGCTAACACAAACTGGGATACGGATCGAAAGAGGCGCAGGCCTCCTGCCTGGGATCCTCCTAAACTACTCCTGGTCGCCGTCAGTGGGCTGCACGTAGTAGTAGGCACCTCCCGAATAGTAGTAGTCGTCATCAACGGTGGCGTCTGGCTCCTGGACTCCAGCATCTGGTTGCGACAATCAGAAAGAAAGGAAAGGGGGAAAAGGGGGGAGAAAGCAACCATGAGTACTCATCCAAAGTACTCGCAAGCAAGGAGCTACACTACATATGCATGGGTATCAAATGGAATAAGGGTATCATATGTGGACTGAACTGCAGAATGCCAGAATAAGAGGGGGATAGCTAATCGTATCGAAGACTACGCTTCTGGCAGCCTCCGTCTTGCAGCATGTAGAAGAGAGTAGACTGAAGTCCTCCAAGTATCATCACGTAGCATAATCCTAACCGATGATCCTCCCCTCATCGCCCTGTGAGAGAGCGATCACCGGTTGTATCTGGCACTTGGAAGGGTGTGTTTTATTAAGTATCCGGTTCTAGTTGTCATAAGGTCAAGGTACAACTCCAAGTCGTCCTATTACCGAAGATCACGGCTATCGAATAGATTAACTTCCCTGCAGGGGTGCACCACATAACCCAACACGCTCGATCCCATTTGGCCGGACACACTTTCCTGGGTCATGCCCGGCCTCGTAAGATCAACACGTCACAGCCCTACCTAGGCACAACAGAGAGGTCAGCACACCGGTCTAAATCCTATGGCGCAGGGGTCTGGGCCCATCACCCTTTGCACACCTGCACGTTGCGAGCGCGGTCGGAAGCAGAACTAGCCCCCTTAATACAAGAGCAGGCTTACGGTCCAATCCGGCGTGCGCCACTCAGTCGCTGACGTCACGAAGGCTTCGGCTGATACCACGACGTCGAGTGCCCATAACTGTCCCCGCGTAGATGGTTAGTGCGTATAGGCCAGTAGCCAGACTCAGATCAAATACCAAGATCTCGTTAAGCGTGTTAAGTATCCGTGAACGCCGAACAGGGCCAGGCCCACCTCTCTCCTAGGTGATCTCAACCTGCCCCGTCGCTCCGCCACAAAGTAACAGTCGGGGGCCGTCAGGAACCCAGGCCCACCTCTACTGGGATGGAGCCACCTGCCCCTTGATCCCCCATCTCTGAACAGTATCACAAGTAATGTAACAGTATAAAGTGTATAGTGTATGCCCATGATCACTTCCCGAAGTGATCACGGCCCAGTAGATAGCATGGTAGACGGACAAGAGTGTAGGGCCACTGATGGAACACTAGCATCCTATACTAAGCAGTAGGATAGCAGGTAATGGTAACAATAGTAGTAGCAAGGACAGGCTATGCATCAGGATAGGAATAACGGAAAGCAGTAACATGCTACACTACTCTAATGCAAGCAGTATAGAGAAGAGTAGGCGATATCTGGTGATCAAAGGGGGGGGGGCTTGCCTGGTTGTTCTGGCAAGGAGGACGTGTCGTCAACACTGTAGTCGAAGTGGGGTTCGCCGGCAGTCTCGGGGTCTATCGGAAAGAAGTAACGGAGGGGGAACACAATAAATAACAGAGCAATCAAAGTATAACATGGCAATGCGCGATGCTAGAGGTGACCTAACGCGGTAGTAAGTGATACTGGTGAAGGGGGGCAAACATCCGGGGAAGTATCCCCGGTGTTCTGCGTTTTCAGACAGATGAACCGGAGGGGGAAAGTTGCATGTTTGCTATGTTAGGGATGTCTGGCGGACGAACGGGCTGCGTATCCGGATTCGTCTCGTCGTTTTGAGCAACTTTCATGTAGAAAATGTTTTCATCTGAGCTACGTTTATTTTATATTAATTTTAAAAGGATTTAATCATTTTCTAGAATTAACAGAATTAATTTAATTGAAAACCATTTATGACGTCAGCGGTCAAAGCTGACCTTTGACCGGTCAAACTAACGGGTGGGGCCTGTTTGTCATTGTCTGCCTAACTACTAACAGATTAATTAGATTAGTTAGCAGGTTAATTAGGTTTAATTAGTTAACTAACAGAATTAATTAAGTTAATTAATTACTTAAATACTAAATTAATTAATTTAATTATTGTTTTTCGGTCCTACCATTTTTTTAAGGTTCTCAGGGGCGGGGCCCACTTGTCAATGGCCCAGGGGCCTTAACGGGTCATGGGTGGTGGTTCTCGGCGCAGGGCAGAGCCGGGCGACGGGCGCCAGCCCGCCCAACAGGGCGCAGCGGCCAGCGGGGGAAGGGAGCCGGCGCATGGCCCAGCGCCAGCGACCGTGGCCGGAGCGGGGCGGCACAGCGAGGCCGGCGGAGCGAAGGAAGGCGCGGTGGCATGCACGCAGGGCGCTAGAGGCCCGGCCAGAGGAGGCGATGTGCGCGGGGGTGGCTTGTCGGAGCCGCCGGGAGCAGCGGCAGGCAGCCAGGCACGGCGGGGCGGCAACAGGGCGGGACGCAGAGCACGTAGCAGCAGGAGCGGGGAACGCCGCGAGGCGGCACGCAGCGGGCTCCGGACGCAGGAGCGTGCGACAGGAGGCGCGAGGGGACGCGAATGGACGTGGTCGGTGCGCGCGGAGGAGCGGGGGGCGCGGTGTCGTTCTGTACAGGGAGAGGAAGAGGCGAGGCGGAGGCCAGGGGCCTCACCGACGTTGCAGGGGTACGGGGCGGCGAGGCTTGGTGAAGCTACGCGGGGAGGAGATGATGACGGGGCGGCGACGAGGTGGCGGTGACGACGGACGGCGGCGTCAGATCGACGACGAGGCGGCACCGGGACGAGGCCGCAGCTTCCGGCGGTTGGTGACGAAGCTCCGCGGCGTCGGGGGCATTCGCGCAGAGGCGGGAGGGCGTCCCAGTGAGGGGGGGACTCGGCGTAGTGGCCGCGGGAATCGGCGGCGGCGTCGGGCCGATGGGATCGGGGTTGGCCCCGATCCAGATCGGGGAGAGGAGGGAGAGAGAGGAGTGCGAGGGGAGAGTGGGGGATCGGGAGGAGAGTGGGGCGGTTAGGGTTTCGGTCGGGTGGACTGGGGCGGTAAGTAGGCTGGGGCGCGGGGTGGGCTGGCCTGGTCGCTAGGCCAACTGGGCCGTGGCCCGGCAGGGGGGGTTCCTTCTCCTTTTAATTTTCTTGTTTGTTTTTTTTTCTATTTTCTTTTATTTCTTCTTGTCGGTTTTCTTAAATCTTTAATTTATTTCAATTTTATAGAATGTGAGAACAACACCTAAATGTAGTATGTTAAATATACCACTGCCACAATAATTTGGACAGCTAAATAAAATAGTTTAATATTTTACAAAATACAAAAGGCATTTAATTAATTTATTTTGCTGATGTTTTATTCATTTTTGAGTATTTACACATTTTATACAAGTGTGGTCTCTTCACCATTATTACTTAGGATTTATTTGTCCCATTTTGAACATTTTAGTTTGAACGTTTGAAAACTTTTATTGTTTGCCCTGATTTTGAATTTTGAATTCGAAACGGTTTCGAACTAACGCGAGATTAACAACAGTAACAGTGGTGACAAGGCATCATTAATAGAGGGTTACTATAGCTTGATTATCCGGGCGTCACAATTCTCCTCCACTACAAGAACTCTCGTCCCGAGATTTAAGAGGTGTATTAAGGGAGAAGTCTGGTTACGAAATTCTAACGGATCTCCTCGATCTTGGTTGCTTTTCTCGAAGAGGTCAATCCATTACATTGATGTCCTCATTCCACTGCTTCATGTCATCATTATGAAGTCTTCATCCTTTCTTCAGGGGTTCTATCGTTCTTACGAATAGGTAACGGGGAAGATTGGCAACGACAGAATGCTATAAGGGTAATAATCTGAGATTAACCCATGAATGATCATACGAGTACCCCTCGAGTTAAACAAATAAAACACATCGAGAGTAAAGTTCGAAGGTACAATAAGAAGTTTTAAGCAGCCAGGCAATCGTTCAATGCCTAGCCAGAAGATGAAAGGGTTTCTGGGCAACGCGAATAAATATTGTGTCTGATACTAGAATAGGTCATCTCTAGGAAGGTGACCTGTGGATGCATACGGAGTCAAGCGCGAGGAATAACCTTGGAAATCGGGGTTACAGGAGAGTCAGGTTTCGATCATGTGGAACTGTGGGTTAAGGGCCCACCATGTGGTTCAAAAGTAGGAAGGACGGTGATATTTTGCACAGTCATGATAACAAGGCATGTCAGAGGATAGACTATTAATTATGTCGGCAACGTCGGTACCAAGGGCGAGGGACGAAGAGAACCATTTTCCTGCTCGTTGAACGAGGCGGACCAATAGGCAAAGTTCTCTTCCATCGGTGGCTACCGGAATGTCATCAACAATAGTAACAGGGTCTTGCTGATAGAACTGTACACCGAGGGGTTTACATAAGTAGGAGAATATTACTGCTTAGAACATATAGATCACAAGAAAGGTTAAACCAAATAATGGAAAGGAAAATGTGTTTCAACACATATATCGGGGGTATATCCTTCCCAAGGACAAGCAGAGCATGATATGTAGAAAACTCTTTAGCAAAGGGGAGAGAAATTTCATGACATTACCCATGCAACGGTGTTTGGATAATTGAGCAAGTAACATTTAGCGTTGGGCTTCAAATGTTCCTGTTGAAAATAGGAGTACCATAGACATGCTTCGAGATAGTATTGACATGGTATTCAAGCAAAGGTCGGACTCTGGATACACGAAGGGATTCATCATTAAGCCAAGGAGAGGATGGGGAGGTGGCTGATGGACTCAGTGATAATTCAACGAGGTATCCAAAAATGTGGATTTCCACAGTTATGTGAACAAGGAGATAACATTTGTCGGATGTAAGCTCGAGAAAAACATACACAATTAAAAATTGGTTGAAAAGTGCACCCGAAATATGGGCTTACAGTAGCATGATCAACGTTAGAATGGTGGTTCAGCAACCGATAGGCTAAGAATGAATTATCGATCATTAACTCCAAAGCAATAGGGTTGCTAGAAGTGCAGAATCCAAACAACACCGTTCACTTGTGGGTACCCCGGTTGGAATCGACACGAGGACCAAGAAAGAATGGTGATGGTGAGAAGTACCATTATAGCAAGAATTCTTAATAGGTGGAGCAATCCTCACAACATTCTTGACATCAAAGATGGTAATACTCCGCGGTAGAATATAGCATAAGTTGGATAGCAAGGAACTCAAGGTACAACACAAAACAGGAACAAGTTTTGTGTTGGAGGGAATGCAATATTGTTGTCGATGATAACCCAAATCGTCGAGGGCAAAGGATGCTATTTCTCATCAAGAATTCGATAGATATCTTGGAAGACCTCATAAGGTTGATGTTGTTATGACACATTTGTCGAGAGATTTCAAGATGTAATCAATCAGCGACGATGTCAAATCAAAGGAATGATGAAGCGGAAGGTTATTGGAACCATGGGTAGGACACAAACTTGAAATCAAGCTTGTTGTTCAAGGTGAACTGATATGACGAGGAAGATCGACGTAAGCTTAGCTCATCATCGAAAGTTGTGTTCCGAGATTAAGGACCAGGTAGCACAGTTAAAATTTAGCACGATAATGATATAGCCGATCAGGCTTGGAATGACTTGAAGGATTATTAAACTCATAAGCAACGAAGATTACTTAGAGTTATCGAACCAGAGTGCGGAATCGGTTCACTTACCGGTGTTCTTGAGCGACTAACAACGCAGAACCCATGAAAAATTGGAATCGGTGAGAAATAATAGCTGATGGAGACTCATAAGATGCAACACAGTTCTTAGATATACTCGAGATACCATAGGGTAATACTCGACTGTAGATCAAGGTAGAGGTTGGACTGGTGTATTGACTTACAAAAGACAAGTGCTTAAACTTGTCCGAGAAATGGGATCAAAGAGAAAATATGGTCGAAACCACGATTGCATAGGATCTGTTCACAGATACCAGATGATCTTATATCGACAAAATAGCTATTATTACAAAAAGCTTCTATGGTAGGATCTACATCGTGTCCATGGGCATGAACACAAAGTTCAAGGTCGACTCCCACTTCTTCAATGTATAACCTTCCATTCACTTCTCACTTTCGAAGAAGTTGTAGTGTTGAGATTTTATCTAGCAACACCAGAAGAGTATGACTCATGAAAACTTTCGAGTTCACACATATTAAGGAAGGCATAGGTTCAACCCGTAAGGGTATCGTGGAAACATATACCACAAGCTTCAATAGTAAATACCACAAGCTCGAAAGCAGAGCATGGTTGGTCAATGAGAGGATAGGATTTACCAATGGAGAAAGAACTTCCAAAGGGATTGAATATGAAGGACGCTATCGGATAAAATCCAACAAAGGATCCGGTGGTCCTGAAAGGATCTGATGTGAGCATCGGTACTCAACCAAAGGAAGAAACAATGCAAGGAGATCAGACTATAGAAACAACTGACTAATTTAAAGTTCAATTGCAAAAGAATTATGATTTCTGACCAAGGGATCAGAAGCAAACACTCTGAGTAAGGATGGATAAGTTGCGTATGCTTAGGGGTACAATCGATGGCAATCAGATTGGTCGAGAACCAGCTCATGTTTAAAGTGATGTCTGAGCCGGAAGGATAAATCCTGAGGATTGCAAGCATCCGCACATATTGAATCAATAGACTCTAAATGATAGTGACAAAGGATGCCAATAAGATTACCAGACTTGTTGGATTAATCATAATGCTAGCAAGCAAGAATTTCAAGAGCATTAGGCTGTTGAGGATTTTCAGAAGAACGAACGGTATTACGAAGACTTTTGTGAAATACCTGAATCAACTGGGGATGAGCGGATACTTGGTAAGTGCGAGAATTATCCGTAGGGGTATTCATGTGACAAAGTACAGCAAGGCACTAAGCTCAAAGGATTCTCGGAACAACAGAGAGTATTTCGAGACATCTTGTAATAACAAGATCAACGGGGAATGATTGTATGAATGGCAAGTGTATGCAGTTTTCATAGGGGTTGACGGTGGAAGGAAATCGCAAATGCGATGTCACAAAGACTCGAGAGAACATCGTAGAGTAACTGCGGAATCTTCTAGTGCATCAGGCGATCATCTGAAGTGAGGGGCTCTCCGGGAGAAAGTATTATCGAGAACCTAAAGTTAGTTTTGTTTTTAGCAAAATCATTTAACCCGAATTGAAGAGAGCTCAGAGTCCCATAGTAGAGACGAGGAGTAAAAGATCCTAATACCACCCAAATGGCAACGTGGGCCCATGGGCCGCACAGCCATGTTAGTAAAACAGTTTTCAATGTCTAGACTCGACTTCGGCCAAAGAGTGTGGAAGGGGGATTCCTACAGGCAGTCGGCTCTGATACCAACTTGTGACGCCCCTGATTCAATCGTACACTAATCATACACGCAAACGTGTATGATCAAGATCAGGGACTCACGGGAAGATATCACAACACAACTCTACAAATAAAATAAGTCATACAAGCATCATATTACAAGCCAGGGGCCTCGAAGGCTCGAATACAAGAGCTCGATCATAGATGAGTCAGCGGAAGCAACAATATCTGAGTACAGACATAAGTTAAACAAGTTTTCCTTAAGAAGGATAACACAAACTGGGATACGGATCGAAAGAGGCGCAGGCCTCCTGCCTGGGATCCTCGTAAACTACTCCTGGTCGCCGTCAGTGGGCTGCACGTAGTAGTAGGCACCTCCCGAATAGTAGTAGTCGTCATCAACGGTGGCGTCTGGCTCCTGGACTCCAGCATCTAGTTGCGACAATCAGAAAGAAAGGAAAGGGGGAAAAAGGGGGAGAAAGCAACCATGAGTACTCATCCAAAGTACTCGCAAGCAAGGAGCTACACTACATATGCATGGGTATCAAATGGAATAAGGGTATCATATGTGGACTGAACTGCAGAATGCCAGAATAAGAGGGGGATAGCTAATCCTATCGAAGACTACGCTTCTGGCAGCCTCCATCTTGCAGCATGTAGAAGAGAGTAGACTGAAGTCCTCCAAGTATCATCACGTAGCATAATCCTAACCGATGATCCTCCCATCGTCGCCCAGTGAGAGAGCGATCACCGGTTGTATCTGGCACTTGGAAGGGTGTGTTTTATTAAGTATCTGGTTCTAGTTGTCATAAGGTCAAGGTACAACTCCAAGTCGTCCTGTTACCAAAGATCACAGCTATTCAAATAGATTAACTTCCCTGCAGGGGTGCACCACATAACCCAACACGCTCGATCCCATTTGGCCGGACACACTTTCCTGGGTCATGCCCGGCCTCGTAAGATCAACACGTCGCAGCCCTACCTAGGCACAACAGAGAGGTCAGCACGCCGGTCTAAATCCTATGGCGCAGGGGTCTGGGCCCATCGCCCTTTGCACACCTGCACGTTGCGAACGCGGCCGGAAGCAGAACTACCCCCCTTAATACAAGAGCAGGCTTACGGTCCAATCCGGTGCGCGCCACTCAGTCGCTGACGTCACGAAGGCTTCGGCTGATACCACGACGTCGAGTGCCCATAACTGTCCCCGCGTAGATGGTTAGTGCGTATAGGACCAAATGGCCAGACTCAGATCAAATACCCAGATCTCGTTAAGCGTGTTAAGTAATCCGCGAACGCCGAACAGGGCCAGGCCCACCTCTCTCCTAGGTGTCTCAACCTGCCCCGTCGCTTCCGCCACAAAGTAACAGTCGGGGGCCGTCAGGAACCCAGGCCCACCTCTACCGGGATGGAGCCACCTGCCCCTTCAGTCCCCCATCTCCGAACAGTATCACAAGTAATGTAACAGTATAAAGTGTATAGTGTATGCCCATGATCACTTCCCGAAGTGATCACGGCCCAGTAGATAGCATGGCTAGACGGACAAGAGTGTAGGGCCACTGATGGAACACTAGCATTCCTATTACTAAGCAGTAGGATAAGCAGGTAATGGTAACAATAGTAGTAGCCAAGGACAGGCTATGCATCAGGATAGAATAACGGAAAGCAGTAACATGCTACACTACTCTAATGCAAGCAGTATAGAGAAGAGTAGGCGATATCTGGTGATCAAAGGGGGGGGGGCTTGCCTGGTTGTTCTGGCAAGGAGGACCTGTCGTCAACACTGTAGTCGAAGTGGGGTTCGCCGGCAGTCTCGGGGTCTATCGGAAAGAAGTAACGGAGGGGGAACACAATAAATAACAGAGCAATCAAAGTATAACATGGCAATGCGCGATGCTAGAGGTGACCTAACGCGGTAGTAAGTGATACTGGTGAAGGGGGGCAAACATCCGGGGAAGTATCCCCGGTGTTTTGCGTTCTCGGACAGATGAACTGGAGGGGGAAAGTTGCATGTTTGCTATGTTAGGTATGTCTGGCGGACGAACGGGCTGCGTATCCGGATTCGTCTCGTCGTTTTGAGCAACTTTCATGTAGAAAATGTTTTCATCTGAGCTACGTTTTATTTTATATTAATTTTAAAAGGATTTAATCATTTTCTAGAATTAACAGAATTAATTTAATTGAAAACCATTTATGACGTCAGCGGTCAAAGCTGACCTTTGACCGGTCAAACTAACGGGTGGGGCCTGTTTGTCATTGTCTGCCTAACTACTAACAGATTAATTAGATTAGTTAGCAGGTTAATTAGGTTTAATTAGTTAACTAACAGAATTAATTAAGTTAATTAATTACTTAAATACTAAATTAATTAATTTAATTATTGTTTTTCGGTCCTACCATTTTTTTAAGGTTCTCAGGGGCGGGGCCCACTTGTCAATGGCCCAGGGGCCTTAACGGGTCATGGGTGGTGGTTCTCGGCGCAGGGCAGAGCCGGGCGACGGGCGCCAGCCCGCCCAACAGGGCGCAGCGGCCAGCGGGGGAAGGGAGCCGGCGCATGGCCCAGCGCCAGCGACCGTGGCCGGAGCGGGGCGGCACAGCGAGGCCGGCGGAGCGAAGGAAGGCGCGGTGGCATGCACGCAGGGCGCTAGAGGCCCGGCCAGAGGAGGCGATGTGCGCGGGGGTGGCTTGTCGGAGCCGCCGGGAGCAGCGGCAGGCAGCCAGGCATGGCGGGGCGGCAACAGGGCGGGACGCAGAGCACGTAGCAGCAGGAGCGGGGAACGCCGCGAGGCGGCACGCAGCGGGCTCCGGACGCAGGAGCGTGCGACAGGAGGCGCGAGGGGACGCGAATGGACGTGGTCGGTGCGCGCGGAGGAGCGGGGGGCGCGGTGTCGTTCTGTACAGGGAGAGGAAGAGGCGAGGCGGAGGCCAGGGGCCTCACCGACGTTGCAGGGGTACGGGGCGGCGAGGCTTGGTGAAGCTACGCGGGGAGGAGATGATGACGGGGCGGCGACGAGGTGGCGGTGACGACGGACGGCGGCGTCAGATCGACGACGAGGCGGCACCGGGACGAGGCCGCAGCTTCCGGCGGTTGGTGACGAAGCTCCGCGGCGTCGGGGGCATTCGCGCAGAGGCGGGAGGGCGTCCCAGTGAGGGGGGGACTCGGCGTAGTGGCCGCGGGAATCGGCGGCGGCGTCGGGCCGATGGGATCGGGGTTGGCCCCGATCCAGATCGGGGAGAGGAGGGAGAGAGAGGAGTGCGAGGGGAGAGTGGGTGATCAGGAGTAAGAGTGGGGCGGTTAGGGTTTCGGTCGGGTGGACCGGGGCGGTAAGTAGGCTGGGGCGCGGGGTGGGCTGGCCTGGTCGCTAGGCCAACTGGGCCGTGGCCCGGCAGGGGGGTTCCTTCTCCTTTTAATTTTCTTGTTTGTTGTTTTTTTCTATTTTCTTTTATTTCTTCTTTTTGGTTTTCTTAAATCTTTAATTTATTTCAATTTTGTAGAATGTGAGAACAACACCTAAATGTAGTATGTTAAATATACCACTGCCACAATAATTTGGACAGCTAAATAAAATAGTTTAATATTTTACAAAATACAAAAGGCATTTAATGACCAAGCCCCCTAGTGTAGCTGTGGTGTGATAACAATCAAGCCCCTAGTGATATCCCTTTGTGGTGTTTAAACCAATCAAGATGTGTAGCTATGGTGTGATAACAACCAAGCCCCCTAGTGATATCCCTTTATGGTTTCAAACCGATCAAGAGGTGTAGCTATGGTTCAGATATGACCAAGCCCCCTAGTGATTTTCTTTATATCAGTGCAGCTGCATAGGCCGGTTTAACAAAACTCCGCTTTGTTAGTAGAAATTCTGGCAAGCTCACACATAATGTAAAAAGAAACAGAGACCCCGCTTAATTCGAGGCTCCGGTTTATTATATAATATATACATTGTCATAAATATGTACATAGGAAGAGCATGTGGCTCAAGTATAATAAGGCCGAAGAAAAGCTATATTCCACGGCCGCTTGGTCTCCTCCTCCGATTTACGTGAGTCTTTGTGCTCATGAACATCAATGAGGTAGTATGACTCGTTGTGCAGATTTTTGCTGACCACAAAGGGTCCTTCCCAAGGTGGGGATAATTTGTGCATATCAGTCTGATCCTGGATGAGCCGGAGCACCAGATCGCCCTCTTGAAAAGTTCTGGTCTTAACCCAGCGGCTGTGATAACGTCGGAGATCTTGTTGATAAATCACCGAACGTGCTGCTGCAAGATCACGTTCCTCGTCTAACAGGTCCAGTGAGTCCTGACGTGCTGTCTCATTATTAGCTTCAATATAAGCTGCTACATGGGGCGAGTCGTGACGTATGTCACTAGGAAGAACTGCCTCTGCTCCATAAACCATGAAGAAAGGTGTGTAACCCGTAGATCTATTGGGTGTGGTGTTGATACTCCATAACACAGAAGGTAACTCCTCAACCCAACAACCCGGTGTCCGTTTCAAAGGAACCATAAGCCGGGGTTTAATACCTCTCAAAATTTCTTGATTTGCCCTCTCCGCTTGACCATTAGATTGGGGGAGAGCCACTGATGCTATATCAAGCCGGATGTGCTCACGTCGGCAAAATTCCTCCATCTCTCCCTTTGACAGATTAGTACCATTATCAGTTATAATACTATGTGGAAAGCCAAACCGGAATATCACCTTTTTGATGCACTGAACCGCCGTGGCCGCATCACACTTACTGACTGGCTCTGCTTCCACCCATTTGGTGAACTTGTCAACTGCCACTAACAAGTGGGTCTTTTTGTCCTTGGATTGCTTGAAAGGTCCAACCATATCAAGCCCCCAAGTTACGAACAGCCAAGTTATTGGAATCATCCTCAACTCCTGAGCCGGAATGTGAGCACGGCATGCGAATTTTTGACAACCGTCACATCGTTTAACTAGATCCTCAGCATCAGCGTGAGCCGTTAACCAATAAAAACTGTGACGAAAAGCCTTAGCCACCAAAGACTTTTACCCGGCGTGGTGACCACAATCCCCTTCATGGATTTCTCGCAAGATCTCACAACCTTCCTGAGGAGAAAAACAACGTTGAATTGCCCCTGTGACGCTGTAACGATGTAACTCCCCGTTGATTATGGTCATGGATTTGGAACGCTGGATTACCTGTCGGGCCAGGGTTTCATCCTCTGGTAACTCGCCCCGGTTCATGTAAGCCAGGAACGGGATTGTCCAATCCAGTATGACATGCAAAGCTGCCACCAATTGACCCTCCAGATCAGGAATAGCCAACTCCTCCTCTGTTGGTACTTTGACCGACGGATTATGCAGCACGTCAAGAAAGACATTTGGTGGGACCGGTTTACGCTGAGAGCCAAGGCGGCTTAAAGCGTCCGCCACTTCGTTCTTTCGCCAGTCTATATGGTCCACCTGATAACCCTTGAAGTGACCAGCTACCGTGTCCACCTCTCGTCGATATGCAGCCATGAGCGGGTCTTTAGAATCCCAAGTGCCAGATACCTGCTGAGCCACCAGATCCGAGTCCCCAAAGCACTTAACCCGGCTTAAGTTCATCTCCTTAACCATCCGAAGACCATGGAGTAAGGCCTCATACTCAGCTGCATTGTTAGTACAGGGGAACATTAAGCGGAGAACAAAACAAAACTTGTCACCTCGTGGGGAAGTTAGTATGACTCCAGCCCCCGAGCCCTCCAATTGTCTGGACCCATCAAAGTGAATAGTCCAGTACGTGTTATCTGGCTTTTCCTCCGGTGCCTGCAACTCTGTCCAATCATTGATGAAATCCACGAGTGCTTGGGATTTAATAGTTGTGCGAGGCGTGTATTTGAGCCCATGAGGTCCAAGCTCAATAGCCCACTTAGCAATCCGGCCAGTTGCTCCTCTGTTTTGAATGATATCTCCTAGAGGGGCTGAACTGACCACTGTCACAGGATGACCCTGAAAATAATGTTTGAGCTTCCGACTTGCCATAAACACTCCATTGTAACATCCCAAATTTTGCAATTTGGAATGTTATACACTAGATCATCATGCATATCATATTTTCATGCATTTTGGTTGATCCTAGAAATTTCACGCAACTCAAGGACCCTCGGAGAGAGTTGGAGATTTCGTTATTTTCATATTTGAGTTTTCTCAAATTTTGAAAAGAGGATCATTTGATTTATTTATTTCATCTTCAATTATTTTCCTATATCAAAAAAATGAGAGAGGGAATAATATGACTTTCCCAAAATTTAGGAAAATGAAGATCTAATGGATAAATCAATTTTTGGTTTTGCCGGAGTTTTGTTTGCATTTTATTTGGATAGGGAAAAATGCGCGTTTTCAAAAATTGCATTTTAGGTCCGGAGTAAAGTTCATTTTGTTCCACTCATTTTTAGGAGTCGGGGAAAATTTACTTTAGATTTTTTGGAGTTCGTTTAGATTTTCTTTTCTGTGTTTTTCTGCGCGCGGAACCAGTTAAAAAAAAGAACTCCCGCAGGCCAGCCGGGCCAAAGGCCCAGCCAGCCGCCGCCCCCAGCAGCGCTGCGCGCCAGGCGCCAGGCGCCAGCCGCCGCCTCCCTTCGCCCAGGCCGAGTCCCAGAGGGACTCAAGGCCGGTTCTAGCCCGCTCTTTCCTTTGTTTCGTTTTCCTTTTTCCTACTCTATTTCTTGTCCCCTACCCCAAGTAATCCCCCCTACCTATATAAATACCAACACCCCCCCCTCTCCTCACATCAAAACCCCAAGCCCCTCTCCTCCTAAGCCGCAGCAAGCAGCAGCGCGCAGCCCCAAGCCGCCACCTTAGCCGCGCCGCCGCCGCCATAGCCACGCCGCCCCGCGCCTAAGCCGCCGCCGCCGCCCTTAGTCGCCGCCGCCGGAGCCCCTCGCCGGAGCCTCGCCGAGGTAGCCGCGCCTCTCTTTTTCTTCCCCGGTCCGGTTTTTCCTAAAAGAACCGTTCCGTTTTCTCTCCGATTCTTTTCTTTTTCTTCCGGTTTTTGTTTTGGTTTCTTTTCCGAAACCCTAGATCGGTTTTCGTTCTTCTCTCGGACCGTTCGTCTCAATGAACGTGATCACCGATTCTTTCTCGGTTAACAAATGTCCGTTCGATTAACCGTTCGTCTCTTTCTTTTCGTCGGATTTATTCCGCGATCGTGATCTCAGATCCGATCTTCGTTCTTGTCTTTCTTCTCGCTCGTTTATCGGAATCAGGTGATTCAAGCGCCTGGAGTTTCGTTTCGAAACCGCCGTTCCGTCTAATCAACTTAAACAAGTTTTTGCCCCGGTAAAATTTGACCTAGTTTCAACTTGCTAGAACCGAGTTGTTTTCTTCCGCCGTTTGTTTTCCCGTTTCTTGTTCGGTTCATTCTTTCTTTGCAACCGGAGTTCTTAAGTTGAACTATCTGGTTCATTCTTTTGTTCGAGTTTTACCTGTGCATTAGATGAGTACTTATTGTATGCTTGTTGTTTGTCTGTGATAGATCACCCGGATTGCGCCGCTTGTTACTTCGATTCCCTAGGTCTCGCGGATCATCAGCAAGGCAAGTAACACTTTGATCATACCTTTTCTACAACCCATGTTTTATTGCATTAGATCAATCCTCACACATTGCATGATTAGGATCTAATTAAATTGTGGGATGGGAAGTAGATGAGGTAGTACCTATTACCTGTATTATTATGAAACCTTTGGGAGTTACTTCTACATTTGCTTATTATGCCATGCTATGCTAGTAGACGTGGATTGGGTGAGTGATATCCATGACAGATGTGAGTTGATAATTTTAATGGTTTATTCTAAGGTGGCAACTTAAACACACATCTGGGTGGATTGAGGCACCTGATGTCTATCAGGACTTGCCTGTTTTTTTCTGGACCGCCACCCAGGCTCAAAGGGATCATAAGATCTTTCATGCTAGAAACTTCCGTGTGCAGCCACATGCTACTATGGGCTCTGGCATAGTTGACTAAGTTGTGCGAACTCTTACGGGGTGGACTAGCAGATGTAGGGGTTATAGGTGGTACGGTCTACCCCACAAGTAAGATGCTAGCGCTTTTGAAAGACTATGTCTCGATCATCCGTCTTCTCAAACACCATGTAGTGCGAGAAAACAAACAGAGGCGATCGAGTCATGTGGGGAAAAGTGCGCAAACCTCTGCAGAGTGTACAAACTAATCATGATTAGCCGTGTCCCCGGTTATGGACAACTTGAGTATCTAGTACTTGAATATCATGTGAATCTCAACATGTTACTTCTAATTAATGTTGTTGGGTTTTAATTGTTCACTTAATTGGGATCGGAATGCTGTCAACCATTCTCGATGTTTCACAACCACCATGATAGTTAAATAAATTTATTCCTTTGCAGTAGGGAAAAACTGGCTTTACGCAAAACTGTAACCATAGAGCTTTCCACCAGCCATATATGCATATAGTATAGCTGTTTCATTCCATTACTCTCTATGTGTTACATTGCCAGCATATTCTATGTGCTGACCCGTTTTCGGGCTGCAACTTCTCATGTTGCAGACTTTTCAGACAACGAGTAAGGTGCTTTTAGGTCGTGGTTCTATACTCAGTGATGCCGCTGGAGTTGATGGACCCATTTATCTTCCGAGTCTTCCGCTGTTATCGTTATTAGATGGCCTTAAGCCATATTTATTGTAATAAGTTCTCTTTGAGACAACGATGTAATAAGTGTGTGATTGCCACTCTGCTATAAATCCTTCGATGTACTGTGTGGTGTCAGCATTACTGATCCAGGGATGACACCCGAGCACAGTAGACTTGATCCATTCGGGTCAGGTCGCCACAGAGATGGTATTCGAGCACACGCTGACTGTAGGACACGACCACTAAGTTAAAGCCATAGATCACCATTCTCTTCTCATTTTCTAACTCCCCATCTTTTCTACTCTATTAGGATGACGAACGCGAAGATTAAGTACGCCCAACCGGATGAAGGCACACCTTTTGGATTTCACTTCAAGGAAGTCACCAAGTACCTGAACATTGGATTACCAAGCTTCACGGGAACCTTCAACGCCACTCTGCCTGAAGAGGAGCGCTGGAAGATTCAAGCTCACGTTCCGGGAAGGACATTCGCGCCAGTCACGAAGCCCATAGATAGTGTTTTCAATGCACCAACCTGGAGTCTGGGAAAGAGCATGGCAGCTCATATCACCGTAGGACGCATTGGAGAAGTTTATCAAGAAGACCTCAAGGACACTATCTACCAGATTTGCGGACGTTGAGATGAACAATGGGAGTTAGTCAGCACCAAGAAGGATAGATCCATTGCATATTTCATCCAGGAGTTAAACCGGCACATTTGACGCCACGAGAACCAGATGTGCAATGATATGATAGAGTTGAAGAATGCGAAGGCAAGGATCATCGAGCTAGAAGGAGAACTGAATTCTACACGCAAGGACTACATGGACGAGATCATAGCACTAGCAAGGCACAATGGCGATCTTAAGCAGGAGATTGAAGAACTCAAGAGGAAGTTAGCATCAACGGAGGAAGACGAGTACGTCGCATGTCCGGACAACTACATCATCATCGATGACACCGATTCGGATCCAAGTGAACCCGACTTTGAAGACGAAGCTGGAGCAGATATCATGGAGTCTTCCACCGGTTCAAATTTCTAGATGACCACCAGATAGTAGTAGTAATCCCCCATGTAAACAATAGTTCGAGCACTTTTGCGATAGTTAGACCATTTGTAAGCCCTTGTTTGATTGAATGAAGTGATTTTGTGTGCATTTGCTCATGTGCATTGGGGTAGTGTTTTCCCTTTAGACCTCATTCTATTCTTAATTCTCGTCTCTTCTAAACCCTCAGATGCCTCCAACCCAAGCTCTTAAAACACCTATGCTAGTAAGCTCACCAGGAGCAGAGTACATGGCCAGACAAGGATGTTTTCAAGTGCCATTAAGTATAGGAAGGCATGTTTTCCCAACGGATTTAATTATTCTGGAATCCCAAGGTTTGGATGTGATATTAGGCATGGATTGGTTATCAAAGTATAAAGGGAATATTGAGTGTGCTAGTAAGTCAATTTTGCTTACCACACCAGAAGGAAGAAGGATCAAGTATGTATCCCGGCATGTACCAAAAAGGACACAAGTGAATTGTCTAACAGGAGTTGTGCAGGAGGAAGTACCAGTGGTAAAGGATTTTCCTGATGTATTTCCTGAGGAATTACCAGGCATGCCACCGGATAGAGACATTGAGTTTTTGATTGAGTTATTGCCAGGTACAGGCCCAATATCGAAGCGACCGTACCGGATGCCAGCAATGGATTTGGTGGAAATTAAGAATCAGATTAAGGAGTTATTGGATAAAGGTTACATTCGCCCAAGTTCTTCGCCTTGGGGATCACCCGTACTTCTAGTGGAAAAGAAGGATGGATCATTAAGAATGGTTGTAGATTATCGGGGATTGAATGAAGTAACCATCAAGAATAAGTACCCACTACCAATGATCAACGATCTGTTTGATCGGTTGCAAGGAGCTAAAGTGTTTTCCAAGATTGATTTGCGATCAGGGTACCATCAATTGAAGATTCGGGAGCAGGACATACCTAAGACAGCATTCACCACGAGATATGGACTATATGAGTATACCGTTATGTCATTTGGATTGACTAACGCACCTGCCTATTTTATGAACCTGATGAACAAGGTGTTTATGGAGTTTTTGGATAAGTTCGTCGTAGTGTTCATTTACGACATTCTGGTTTATTCGAAGAATGAAGAGGAGCATAAGGAACATTTGCGTTTGGTTTTGGAGAAACTAAGGGAGCATCAGTTATACGCCAAATTCAGCAAATGTGAGTTTTGGTTGAAGGAAGTTGGATTCCTTGGACACGTTATATCCGGAGAAGGTATAGCAGTTGACCCCACTAAGGTTGAGACCGTAACTGAATGGGAATCACCAACAACAGTTGGAGAGATCCGGAGTTTTCTTGGACTCGCAGGATACTACCGGAGATTTATTGAGAATTTCTCAAAGATTGCGAAGCCTATGACGGAGTTGTTGAAGAAGGATACTAAGTTCAAATGGACTGAGGAGTGTGAGGCTAGTTTCCAGGAGTTGAAGAAACGCTTGGTTACCTCACCAGTATTGATTTTGCCAGATCAGACCAAGGATTATGAGGTGTATTGCGACGCTTCACGTCGAGGACTTGGAGCAGTGCTTATGCAGGAAGGAAGAGTTGTTTCGTATGCTTCATGACAATTGAAGCCTCATGAGTTGAATTATGCCACGCATGATTTGGAGTTAGCAGCCGTAGTGCATGCATTGAAAACGTGGAGACATTTCCTCATTGGAAATCATTGTGAGGTGTACATGGATCATAAAAGTTTGAAGTACATTTTCACGCAGAAGGAGTTGAACCTCAGACAAAGGAGATGGTTGGAGCTCATCAAGGATTATGATATGAAATTGCATTATCACCCCGGGAAAGCTAATGTAGTAGCTGACGCATTGAGCCGTAAGAGCCATGTCAATACTCTAATGACGGGGAAAATACCAAAGGAGTTAGCAGAAAACCTTCGTGAGCTATGTTTGGAAATAGTTCTGAGAGGCTATGTAGCAGCATTGGAGATTCAGTCACCATTTATGGATAAAATCAGAGAAGCTCAGAAATCCGACAAGGAGACTGCTGCTATAAAAAAAATTGAGCGAAGGAAAAGCAAAGGGATTTCGTGAGGATGAGCACGATACCCTATGGTTTGAGGACCGTCTTTATGTGCCCAATGACCCGGAGATCAGGAAGTTGATTTTGCAAGAGGCACATGATTCACCGTATTTGATTCACCCAGGGAATACCAAGATGTATTTGGATTTGAAGGAAACATTCTGGTGGACCGGAATGAAGAAGGATATTGCAGCATATGTAGCAGTTTGTGACGTATGTCAGAGAGTAAAGGCAGAGCATCAGAAGCCAGCAGGATTGTTACAACCATTGCCGCTACCCGAATGGAAGTGGGATAAGATAGGCATGGATTTTATCACAGGACTACCCAGGACGAAAGCAGGCTATGACTCGATATGGGTAGTAGTTGATCGTTCGACGAAGGTAGCACATTTTATTCCAGTTAAGACCACTTACACCAGTGCTTTGGCAAAGATATACATGACTAGGATCATTTGTTTGAATGGAGTTCCGAGGAGTATCGTATCAGATAGAGGAACTCAATTTACCTAAAAGTTTTGGAATCAGTTGCATGAAACTTTAGGAACCAGACTAGAGTTCAGCACGGCTTTGCACCCGCAAATAGATGGACAGACCGAGAGAGTCAATCAGATTTTGGAAGATATGCTGAGAGCTTGTGCACTAGATTATGGATCTAGTTGGGACGATAACTTGCCGTATGCGGAGTTTTCTTATAACAACAGTTACCAAACCAGTTTGAAGATGGCACCTTTCGAAGCTTTATACGAAAGGAGGTGCAGGACACCGTTGTCATGGGACGAAGTTGGAGACCGTCAATTCTTTGGACCAGATTTGATTAAGGAGTCTGAACGGAATGTTAAGTTGATTCACGATAGGCTCAAGGTAGCCCAGTCCAGGCAGAAGAGCTACGCAGATTCCAAACGCAAGGAGACAGTTTACGAAACCGGAGACAGAGTTTATCTCCGTGTATCCCCACTTCGAGGAGTTAAGCGCTTTGGAGTTAAGGGAAAGTTAGCACCGCGTTTCGTTGGACCGTACAAGATCTTGCAACGTATGGGAGAAGTCGCTTATAAGTTGGAATTACCAGAGGAACTGTCAGGAGTTCATGATGTATTCCATGTTTCTCAGCTGAAGAAATGTCACGCCGAGATGGCGGAGGTACCGCTAAGAAATACCGCGCCACTCGAAGCGATTCAGTTAAAGGATGACCTAACATATGAGGAGAAGCCAGTTAAGATTCTCGATTCTGCCAGCAGAGTTACCCGCAAAAAGGTTATCAAGTTTTGCAAAGTTCAGTGGAACCACCACTCAGAGGATGAAGCCACCTGGGAAAGAGAAGAAGATTTGGTCAAGGACCACTCTCACCTATTTTCTAGCCAACCCGAATCTCGAGGGCGAGGTTCATATTAAGGGGGGTAGGTTTGTAACATCCCAAATTTTGCAATTTGGAATGTTATACACTAGATCATCATGCATATCATATTTTCATGCATTTTGGTTGATCCTAGAAATTTCACGCAACTCAAGGACCCTCGGAGAGAGTTGGAGATTTCGTTATTTTCATATTTGAGTTTTCTCAAATTTTGAAAAGAGGATCATTTGATTTATTTATTTCATCTTCAATTATTTTCCTATATCAAAAAAATGAGAGAGGGAATAATATGACTTTCCCAAAATTTAGGAAAATGAAGATCTAATGGATAAATCAATTTTTGGTTTTGCCGGAGTTTTGTTTGCATTTTATTTGGATAGGGAAAAATGCGCGTTTTCAAAAATTGCATTTTAGGTCCGGAGTAAAGTTCATTTTGTTCGACTCATTTTTAGGAGTCGGGGAAAATTTACTTTAGATTTTTTGGAGTTCGTTTAGATTTTCTTTTCTGTGTTTTTCTACGCGCGGAACCAGTTAAAAAAAAGGAATTCCCGCAGGCCAGCCGCCGCCCCCAGCAGCGCTGCGCGCCAGGCGCCAGCAGCCGCCTCCCTTCGCCCAGGCCGAGTCCCAGAGGGACTCAAGGCCGGTTCTAGCCCCCTCTTTCCTTTCTTTCGTTTTCCTTTTTCCTACTCTATTTCTTGTCCCCTACCCCAAGTAATCCCCCCTACCTATATAAATACCAACACCCCCCCCCTCCTCACATCAAAACCCCAAGCCCCTCTCCTCCTAAGCCGCAGCAAGCAGCAACGCGCAGCCCCAAGCCGCCGCCTTAGCCGCGCCGCCGCCGCCATAGCCACGCCGCCCCGCGCCTAAGCCGCCGCCGCCGCCCTTAGTCGCCGCCGCCGGAGCCCCTCGCCGGAGCCTCGCCGAGGTAGCCGCGCCTCTCTTTTTCTTCCCCGGTCCGGTTTTTCCTAAAAGAACCGTTCCGTTTTCTCTCCGATTCTTTTCTTTTTCTTCCGGTTTTTGTTTCGGTTTCTTTTCCGAAACCCTAGATTGGTTTTCGTTCTTCTCTCGGACCGTTCGTCTCAACGAACGTGATCACCGATTCTTTCTCGGTTAACGAACGTCCGTTCGATTAACCGTTCGTCTCTTTCTTTTCGTCGGATTTATTCCGCGATCGTGATCTCAAATCCGATCTTTGTTCTAGTCTTTCTTCTCGCTCGTTTATCGGAATTAGGTGATTCAAGCGCCTGGAGTTTCATTTCGAAACCGCCGTTCCGTCTAATCAACTTAAACAAGTTTTTGCCCCGGTAAAATTTGACCTAGTTTCAACTTGCTAGAACCGAGTTGTTTTCTTCCGCCGTTTGTTTTCCCGTTTCTTTGTTCGGTTCGTTCTTTCTTTGCAACCGGAGTTCTTAAGTTGAACTATCTGGTTCGTTCTTTTGTTCGAGTTTTACCTGTGCATTAGATGAGTACTTATTGTATGCTTGTTGTTTGTCTGCGATAGATCACCCGAATTGCGCCGCTTGTTACTTCAATTCCCTAGGTCTCGCGGATCATCAGCAAGGCAAGTAACACTTTGATCATACCTTTTCTACAACCCATGTTTTATTGCATTAGATCAATCCTCACACATTGCATGATTAGGATCTAATTAAATTGTGGGATGGGAAGTAGATGAGGTAGTACCTATTACCTGTATTATTATGAAACCTTTGGGAGTTACTTCTACGTTTGCTTATTATGCCATGCTATGCTAGTAGATGTGGATTGGGTGAGTGATATCCATGACAGATGTGAGTTGATAATTTTAATGGTTTATTCTAAGGTGGCAACTTAAACACACATCTGGGTGGATTGAGGCACCTGATGTCTATCAGGACTTGCTTGTTTTTTTCTGGACCGCCACCCAGGCTCAAAGGGATCATAAGATCTTTCATGCTAGAAACTTCCGTGTGCAGCCACATGCTACTATGGGCTCTGGCATAGTTGACTAAGTTGTGCGAACTCTTACGGGGTGGACTAGCAGATGTAGGGGTTATAGGTGGTACGGTCTACCCCACATGTAAGGTGCTAGCGCTTCTGAAAGACTATGTCTCGATCATCCGTCTTCTCAAACACCATGTAGTGCGAGAAAACAAACAGAGGCGATCGAGTCATGTGGGGAAAAGTGCGCAAACCTCTGCAGAGTGTACAAACTAATCATGATTAGCCGTGTCCCCGGTTATGGACAACTTGAGTATCTAGTACTTGAATATCATGTGAATCTCAACATGTTACTTCTAATTAATGTTGTTGGGTTTTAATTGTTCACTTCATTGGGATCGGAATGCTGTCAACCATTCTCGATGTTTCACAACCACCATGATAGTTAAATAAATTTATTCCTTTGCAGTAGGGAAAAACTGGCTTTACGCAAAACTGTAACCATAGAGCTTTCCACCAGCCATATATGCATATAGTATAGCTGTTTCATTCCATCACTCTCTATGTGTTACATTGCCAGCATATTCCATGTGCTGACCCGTTTTCGGGCTGCAACTTCTCATGTTGCAGACTTTTCAGACGACGAGTAAGGTGCTTTTAGGTCGTGGTTCTATACTCAGTGATGCCGCTGGAGTTGATGGACCCATTTATCTTCCGAGTCTTCCGCTGTTTTCGACACTAGATGGCCTTAAGCCATATTTATTGTAATAAGTTCTCTTTGAGACAACGATGTAATAAGTGTGTGATTGCCACTCTGCTATAAATCCTTCGATGTACTGTGTGCTGTCAGCATTACTGATCCAGGGATGACACCCGAGCACAGTTGACTTGATCCATTCGGGTCAGGTCGCCACATCCATACACCAGCTTCTGCCAATGTGGATACCTCTGCTTTGATTCAATGAGCACCTCACTGATATAATAAACGGCCGTTGAATTGGATACTCCTTTCCAGCTTCCTTGCGCTCCACCACAACAGCCATGCTAATAGCTCGGGCATTAGCAGCCACATACAGCAATAACGGCTCTTTATCGATCGGAGCTGCAAGCACAGGCGGTTCAGCTAACTGCCTCTTCAGATCCTCAAACGCTTTATCAGCTGCCTCGCTCCAGACAAAATCATCTATTTTCTTTAGCATCTACTGTAGAGGGATGGCATTCTCCCCAAGATGACTGATAAACCGGCTCAAAGCCGCAATCTGGCTGGCCAAACGTTGAACGTCATTGATACATGCCGGTTTAGCCAAAGATGAAATTGCTGAAATTTTGTCTGGATTGGCCTCAATGCCTCTGTTTGACACCAGAAAACCCAAGAGTTTACCTGTCGGGACACTAAAGACACACTTTTCCGGATTGAGCATCATCTTGTAAACCCGGAGGTTGTCAAAGGTTTCTCTCAAATCATGTATCAATGTTTCCTCCTTCCTGGACTTTATCACAATATCATCTACATATGCATGAACATTGCGCCCAATTTGCTTATGAACACAATTCTGAACACAGCGTTGATAAGTCGCCTGGGCACTCTTGAGCCCAAAAGGCATGGAGACATAGCAGAAGGCTCCAAAAGGAGTTATAAAAGTAGTATTCTCCTGGTCCTTAACTGCCATTTTAATCTGATGATAACCAGAATAAGCGTCCAGAAAACACAAACGGTCACAACCCGCCGTAGCATCAATGATCTGATCAATACGAGGGAGGGCAAAGGGATCTGCAGGGCAAGCTTTGTTCAAGTATGTGTAATCTATACACTTACGCCAAGTGCCATTTTTCTTAAGAACCAGCACCGGATTATCCAACCACTCTAGGTGAAAGACCTCCACAATAAACCCTGCGGCCAGCAATCAAGCATATGCCGCATCACCTTCCTCACATTCCAAAGCGATCTTCCTGCTCCCATGTACTGTGATTGTCCCCTTATGACCTGGCATTTTGAGCTGTAGATAAACATAGCACGGCCTTGCCATGAACTTGGCGTAAGCCGGTCGCCCAAACAAAGCGTGATACAGACTTTTGATTTTTACCACCTCAAAGGATAATGTTTCTGACCTTGAATCATGATCATCTCCAAAAGCCACCTCTAAGGCTATCTTGCCCACTGGATATGCAGACTTACCAGGCACCACACCATGGAAAACGGTGTTTGACGGTTTAAGATTCTTGTCTATCAACCCCATACGACGGAAGGTATCATAATATAAAATGTTGATACTGCTTCCCCCATCCATGAGAACCTTGGTGAACTTATATCCTCCAACTTGAGGGGCCACCACTAAGGCCAGATGACCCGGATTGTCAACCCGGGGCGGGTGATCTTCTCTACTCCATAAAATGGGTTGCTCAGACCAACGCAAATACTGAGGCACCGCCGGTTCAACAGAGTTTACTGCCCTCTTGTGAAGCTTCTGATCACGCTTACACAAGCTAGTGGTGAAGACATGATAGTGCCCACTATTTAACTGCTTAGGATGGCTCTGATAACCCGACTGCTGCTGCTGCTAGTTCCCCTGATGGTTGTAACCTCCCTGATTGCCCTGGTTCCCTTGATTGTTGTGTCCGGTTTGATTGCCCTGAAATCCTGAACTGGAACTGCCACCTCCGTAACCCAGCCCGTGGAAACCACCTCCTGAACCGCCGGGTGGGCCATTATCGTACTGGAACATATTGGAGTTCTTGAAATCTCGCATGATATAACAATCCTTCCAAAGATGTGACGCTGGCTTCTCCTTTGACCCATGGTTTGGACAGGGTTGACTTAGCAGTCGCTCCAAGTTGGGGCCTGAACCTCCTCCCCTCTGGGGCAGCTTACCCTTACGGCGCTGACCATTCTCCTGAGCATTGGTGTTAGCTACAAAGTCCAAACTGTTGTCGGCTTTGCGCTTACCATTGTTCCCATGGCCTGCGGGATTATGCTGCTGACCCTTAGTATTGCCGTTCTTTTTCCCTTTCCCTGGTTTGTCCTCCTCTGAGTCAGGGTCTTTGGTATTATCTGAATCGGCGTACTTAACCAAAGCGGCCATGAGCGTTGACATATCATTGCAGTGACGTTTGAGCCTTCCTAACTTCTGTTTAAGCGGCAGAAAATGGCAATTGCCCTCCAACGTTAACACTGCGGTGTCTGCATTGATACGATCCGACGAATGCAAAATAGCCGAGACCCGCTTTACCCAATGGGTCATGGACTCCCCATCTTCTTGGACACAAGCGGCTAGATCCACAATTGACATGGGCTGCTTACAAGTATCTTTGAAGTTTTGGATAAACCGGTGCTTCAATTCGGCCCATGATCCGACAGAATTAGTTGGTAAGCTCTTCGACCAAGTACGAGCTGTCCCTTCCAACATCATGGTGAAATATTTAGCACATACTGCTTCATCCACATCTAACATCTCCATTGCCATCTCGTAGCTCTCAACCCATGCCTCTGGCTGCAGATCGGCGGTGTAATTGGGTACCTTACGAGGGCCTTTGAAATCCTTGGGCAGTCGCACATTATGCAAAGCGGGGGTGAGACACGGCACCCCTAAGGAACTGAACACCACACCTGGCTCTACTAAAGCGGTAGGGTGAACCGGAGTAGGTTGACGGGCTCCATGCAGAGCTGTTAACTCGGCTTCTCGACGTGCACGACCATGATCCACCACATCCTGCGCATTAGCACCTCCCCCAGCCGGGTTGTGCCCCTGAGGCGCGTTACGGCGACGTGCACTGCTTGATACGACCGGTTCGTCCTCAACGTGCCTACTGTAGCTCCGGCTTGGATGGGGGTGGAATGAATCCTCTCACGACTATGCGAATAAGCCTGCTGTTGGTTTAAGGCGGTTTGAAGGAGCTCTCTGGCCCGTCGCGCCTCAACCGCAACTGGTGATTCGCCGTCGGTTGGGAGCGCTGCCAATCGTGAAGCGGCGGCCACAATGTTATCCAATGGGTTGGACTAATGCCCTGGGGGTGTTGGAACATACTGTGGCACAACATTGTTCTGACGAGGCGGGTCCATCATGCGCGGCTGAACCGGCGCTCCTGTTCCCGGCACCTCCGTCCGGTTTAATACTGGCTGGTTAGTAGTCCCCGCTCCTAGCATGTTGAAGAGATTCCTTGCCTCATAACTCGGCGGGAGATGCGATCGGTATCTTCTTCTCAGGACTTCCTCTGAGGCATTCTGATCCAGCCTAAGCCGGTAGGCCTGAGCTTCCAACTCGGCCTGTTCTTTAGCCATCCTAGCGTTCTCTGCCATTAGGTCCGCTTTAGATTGAGGTATCTGATCTTTCACCTTTGCGATCTCCGTGTTGCGCTGATCCCGGGCTGTCACGTCCACTTATGCGGCCATCAATGTTGCCAAAGCGTTGAACAAGTCTGACAAAACTTGAGCCGGAGGCAGCGCAGAGCCCCCTGCTCCCACCGGCGTGGCTGTTGCTGAACGAAGAGCATTGCTGCGGCGGTTGATGAGTGGGGTGCTGACTGCGTACCGGCCATGAAGATAGCGACCCGGTTTGGCAGACCAAGGGAGTCCGGAATACTATTGCCCTCGGAGCCTCCATCAATCCGGCCATCCTGCAACTCATAGAGCAATTCGGTCTCTCTAGAAGACTCGTCGTCGGAGCAGACACCAGTTTCTCCATCGGATACCGGTCCGTCCTCATATTCTGCTCCGTGGATGACACCTACGAAAACATGCTTTGCCACAGGCTGAACCAGAGAAGGGCTTGCACGCTGAGCCATCTCGATGACGTCGGTGCAGGTGTCCGGCTCAGGGCCCGGTTCGCCAATCTTGCCGATGAAGACATGAATCCTAACAAAGGGGACCCAGTACCCGTATTTGATTGAATCGGCCTCGGGGCCCCATCCTGCGTTGTCGATGTAAAGCTTGCCACGACGACTCTTCGTCATCCGGCCCACAGCGTATCCCTTGAGTCCATCAAAGCTGCCCTTTAAGAACTCGAAACCATCGTGCGATAGCCCCACGGTGGGCGCCAACTTTCGTGGGTTTGTCACAACAGATGTCCCCATGAAAGGACTTAGTCGTGGAGCCATCGCTACGGGTTAGCTTAAAGGGGTTAAACCGGACAAGGGGGACATGAGGGTTTTATACTAGTTCGGCCCCTTCGATGAAGGTAAAGCCTACGTCTAGTTGTGATTGGTATTGCTAGGGTTTCAAAGACCAGGGAGCAAATCCGCTTTGCCTGGCTCTCGAGTTGTTGTCTATTGTCCCTAAACCACTGTCGGGTCGTCCCTTTATATACACAGGTCGATGCCCGCCGGTTTACAGAGTCCCGAGGCCGGATCACCAATGTGTCCAGCTCGGTCTCTATCCTTCCTATCTTATAATGCAAGTTACATGAGAAAGTCGGTTTACATCTACAGGCCTTAACCCGCCTTTGGGCCTTGGGCCTTCATAAAGCGTCACCATCCTCGCGTCTTCTTGGGCTTCTAATCTTCATAGAGTTAACCCGGCTACTCCTGGCCGGTTTACGTCCAGTGGTAATATCCCCAACAACGGCCGAGGAGGAGGACGAAGTGGAGGACGCTGGGACGACCGCGGCCCCCGCCAGGAGTGGCTCGATCGGCCTCGCGAGGACCACTATCAGGACCAGCCTCGCGAGGGCCCCTGGAGGGAGCAGCCTCGTGAGGACCGCCCTCAGGGAAATGCTGGCCTCCCTTCGCTACTGCCACCACCGAGGAGAAACGACGACCACCATCAGGACGAGGGGCAGGGGGCTTCCAGGAACCGCATGCCGTCGCCTGTATCTTGGGCGGTGCTCAGGCCCCAGCCTATCAACGCGTCATCAAGTAGTTTGCGCGCGAGGTGAATGCAGCCCTTCCCAGGCTCGAGCCCACGCTCCCGCTCCATTGGTCCAAGTGCGCCATCACCTTCAGCTCGGCGGATCAGCTCAAGTGCGCAGCAACGGCCGCCCTCTCCTGATGCTCTGCTCACCCGTCATCAGCAACATTCAAGTCACCAAGACCCTCATCAACGGCGGCGTAGGACTCAACATCCTGTCTGTCGAGACATTTGACAGCCTTCAGGTGCCATATGATCAGCTACATCCCACCAAAGCCTTTCTCAGGAGTGACCGACAGGTCCACCACCCCGCTATCTCTTGAGCACGCGTTGGTTTTCCCTTGAAGAGGAAAGGGTGATGCAGCAAAGTTGCATAAGTATTTCCCTCAGTTTTTGAGAAACAAGGTATCAATCCAGTAGGAGACTAGACGCAAGTCGCCTAGTACCTGCACAAACAAACAAGAACCTCACAACCAACGCGATAAAGGGGTTTTCAATCCCTTCACGGTCACTTACGAAAGTGAGATCTGATAAAGATAACAAGATAAATATTTTTGGTATTTTTGTTGTATAGATTGAAAAGTGAAGATTGCAAAATAAACGGCGACAGAAATGGCTAGTTGACAGGAAACTAATATGATGTAAAGTAGACCCTGGGGCCATCGGTTTCACTAGTGGCTTCTCTCAAGAAAGCAAGTATTACGGTGGGTGAACAAATTACTGCCGAACAATTGATAGAAAAGAGCATAGTTATGATGATATCTAAGGCAACGATCATGAATATAGGCGTCACGTCCGTGACAAGTAGACCGAAACGATTCTGCATCTACTACTATTACTCCACACATCAACCGCTATCCAGCATGCATCTAGAGTATTAAGTTAATAAGAACGAAGTAACGCTTTAGGCAAGATGACATGATGTAGAGGGATAAACTCAAGCAATATGATATATACCCCATATTTTTATCCTCGATGGCAACAATACAATACGTGCCTTGCTGCCCCTGCTGTCACTTGGAAAGGACACCGCAAGATTGAATTGTGGGTTGCCATCGAATAGATCTCCAAGAAGATCGAGGAGAACTTTGTATTGAGATCCAAAGAGAGAGAAGAAGCCATCTAGCTAATAACTATGGACCCGAAGGTCTGTGCTAAACTACTCACACATCATTGAAGAGGCTATGGTGTTGATGTAGAAGCCCTCCGTGATCGAATCCCCTTCTGGCGGAGCACCAGAAAGTGCCCCAAGATGGGATCTCACGGGTACAGAAGGTTGCGGCAGTGGAAAAGTTGTTTTGTTGCTCTCCCCAAAGGTTTTAGGGTATAAGAGTATATATTGGCGTAATAAATAGGTCAGTGGAGCTGCGAGGGGCCCATGAGGGTGGGGGCGCGCCCTCCTGCCTCGTGGCTCCCTTGCTTCTTCCTTCACGTCCACTCCAAGTCTCCTAGATCACGTTTGTTCCAAAAAATATCCTCGCGAAGGTTTCATTCCGTTTGGATTCCGTTTGATATTCCTTTTCTACGAAACACTGAAATAGGCAAAAAAACAGCAATTTGCACTAGGCTTTCGGTTAATAGGTTAGTCCCAAAAATAATGTACAAAGGTATATTAAAGCTCATTAAACATCCAAAACAGATAATATAATAGCATGGAACAATAAAAAATTATAGATACGTTGCAGACATATCAAGCATCCCCAAGATTAATTCCTGCTCATCCTCGAGTAGGTAAATGATAAAAACAGAATTTTTGATGTGGAATGCTCCCTAACATAATTCTCAGTGTAATTCTCTTCATTGTGGCATGAATATTCAGATCCGAAAGATTCAAGATAATAGTTTAATATTTACATAAAAATAATAATACTTCAAGCATACTAACTAAGCAATTATGTCTTCTCAAAATAACATGGCCAAAGAAAGCTATCCCTACAAAATCATATTAGTCTGGCTATGCTCTATATTCATCACACAAAAAATTTAAGTGATGCACAACCCCGATGACAAGCCAAGCAATTGTTTCATACTTTTGATGTTCTCAAAATTTTTCAATTTTCACGCAATACATGAGCGTGAGCCATGGATATAGCACTATAGGTGGAATAGAATGGTGGTTGTGGAGAAGATAAAATGGAGAAGATAGTCTCACATCAACTAGGCGTATGAACGGGCTATGGAGATGCCCATCAATAGATATTAATGTGAGTGAGTAGGGATTGCCATGCAACGAATGCACTAGAGCTATAAATGTATGAAAGCTCAACAAAAGAAACTAAGTGGGTGTGCATCCAACTTGCTTGCTCACGAAGACCTAGGGCATTTTGAGGAAGCCCATCATTGGAATATACAAGCCAAGTTCTATAATGAAAAATTCCCACTAGTATATGAAAGTGATAACATAGGAGACTCTCTATCATGAAGATCATGGTGCTACTTTGAAGCACCAGTGTGGAAAAGGATAGTAGCATTGCCCCTTCTCTCTTTTTCTCTCATTTTTTTATTTGAGCCTTTTATCTCTTTTTATGGCCTCTTTTTTCGTCCGAAGTCTCATCCCGACTTGTGGGGGAATTATAGTCTCCATCATCCTTTCCTCACTGGGACAATGCTCTAATAATGATGATCATCACACTTTTATTTACTTCTAACTCAAGAATTAAAACTCGATACTTAGAACAAAATATGATTCTACGTCAATGCCTCCGGCAGTGTACCGGGATGTGCAATGAATCAGGAGTGACATGTATGGAAAATTATGAATGGTGGCTTTGCCACAAATACGATGTCAACTACATGATCATGCAAAGCAATATGACAATGATGGACCGTGTCATAAATAAACGAAAAGATGGAAAGTTGCATGGCAATATATCTTGGAATGGCTATGGAAATGCCATAATAGGTAGGTATGGTGACTGCTTTGAGGAAGGTAAATGGTGGGTTTATGGTACCGGCAAAAGTTGCGCCGTACTAGAGAGGCTAGCAATGGTGGAAGGGTGAGAGTGCGTATAATCCATGGACTCAACATTAGTCATAAAGAACTCACATACTTATTGCAAAAATCTATTAGTTATCGAAACGAAGTATTACACGCATGCTCCTAGGGGGATAGATTGGTAGGAAAATACCATAGCTCGTCCCCGCCCGCCACTCATAAGGAAGACAATCAAAAAATAAATCATGCTCCGACTTCATCACATAAACGGTTCACCAGTTCGGGACCCCCTACCCGAGATCCGCCGGTTTTGACACCGACAGTAAGTATCAAAGGATTTATTATATGTCTTCGGTCCTCTATGTTTTATAATATTACATATTACATTGTGTGTCTTTCAGCCCTGCTCGAGACCTCCCCAACCCTTCTCTATCTGATGGGAGTTCTCTGCCACTAGAGATGGCAGAGAGCGAGACGCCCTCGCGAGCCTCTTCACCAACCATCGCGGATGACACCGAGGTGTTGTCCCGAAGGACCTCTCCTGGCCGCGGAGGGGAGAGCGAGGCGGCCGAGAAGGCGCCCGAGGGTGATACCTCGGCTACTGAAGATATGGGGGATGCGACCCCCATGGCGACCGACGGCGGGGGCCCTGATCAATCCGGCCCCCAGCCGAACATCATTCCGGAGACCCATGTGGCTCCAGAAATGGGTGAGCAGCCCCCTTCGAAGGAGGGGGGAGCATCAGCTCCAACAGCGACCTCCACTAATCCGGAGGCGCCAAATACTCTAGTGGAAGCACTACGACGTGCTTCCATCATGGAGGAGCACGGCACCTTGATGGGTGTGGTGGTAGAGAAGGTTTAGTCTGCCAAGAGCAGGCTGAACGAAGCCTTCACCAGCCTACTAACAGGCTTCGAGGTATGCGACGTAATTCTCTAGACACTTTTTCATATGAAGGAAATATACCTGTATATAGATAGTAGCCCCTGAAACTCTATCCGGTTTTGAAAAAGCCGAACAGAGGATCACATAGTATTCGTAAGAGGTGACGTACTTTTTTATTCCATAACAGGCTTCCCTGTTGGGGGCGATCGCCCATGCCGCCGAAGTTTCCGAGCTTAATCAGAAACTAAAGTTGGTCGATGACGAAATCGACCGCATTAACAAGCGGTTCGATGAGACGCAAGGTATGCATGTGCTTTAAAGAGTTTGATCATATATCTGAAGTGATGTGCAAATTCAGAGTTTAACATTATGAGTGCAGTTCGTGCGGCCGAGGTCGAGACCCTCAAGAGCGCTCTCGCTTGGGCCAAGGAGGAGGCACAGGCAAATAAAGCATCCGCTGACAAAGCGATTGCGGAACTAAAGACCGAACAGGTCGCCCGCTGCCAGCATGAAGAGAGGGTCGCCGAAGTGGAGCAAGAGCTGAAGGACGCCAACAACAAATGCGAGGCCTTGGAGGAGAAGAGTACGGCCCAAGCGGCCGAACTCGCCAAAGCCCTCTAGGAGGCCAAAGAGGTGCGGACCGAGTCCCGGGGTGCTCGCGAAGAGATCCGGCAGGCCGAACAGATAGCGGCTCGTAAGCCCTTTATTTTGCAAAGTATATTTGGTGGTCAAAGATATGCCTTGCTCACTCGACTGTAGAGTTCTCTAGACTCCTTTGCGGATCTTCTGAGGAGTGTCGTCAACGCCGCACAGTTCTTCCGAGCCCGGGAGGGGAACTCAGTAGAGAAGCTGTTCTGGTCACAGTTCCTGGCGTCGGAGCACCCGACGTTGTTGAACAACCAAATGAAGCAACTGCCAGAGCTGCATAGGATGTCCGGCTTGGCCATGAAGGATCTCATGGTCCGGCTTTGACCAGCTGAACCCATTCCTAGCACCTACTTCGGTTTGGTGAGGCGACTCGTCGATGCGCTGCCCCGAGTTGAAGCTGTGAAGCGCTTAGCGTGCATAGAGGGTGCGCGGATGGCCTTTTCCCATGTCAAGATGCACTGGGCGGAGATGAAGGCAGCCAACGTGGCAACCGCAGGCCCGCCTGAAGGCAAGGACCACCGCAAGCCGGAGAGATACTTTGAAGATGTCCTAGCGGGTGCCCGAATAGTAGTGGGCCAATGCTCAAAGGATGTTATGCTTGAGTGAATGTATCAGGGCTGTCAAAACTTTGTTTTGTGAACCAAGGCTTGTAATATATTTACGCCTTTATTTGGAGTTATTTGCCTCCTGTGCGGCTGTTTTAATTTTGAAAGTTTGCTAGTCGTCGACTTTAGCCCCCACGTAGATGCTACGCGTGTGTTTAGTATAGCGCGTGATCACACTTGACCCAACGTCTTGGTCCATAAAGGAGGTGTCTGCGTAGCGATCCAGGCAATCAGACTACGCGGCTTTATTACTTTCACTTAGCCATAGGAGTTTCATGGTGGGGCTAAGTACTAGCCCCTGGTGCGTATGCGGCCGTCCGAACTAGCACTACAAAAAAATACACTTCTGTGATGATACGTGTTTGTCACAGTAGGTCGCATTTTTTGTCATGCATGTACATCCATGATGATTTTATGACAGAATCAAGATAGTCATACCTATGCTATCGTAGAAGTGTTCCATGACATTACCAAAATTATCATCACGAAAGTGTCCACTTCCATGAAGATAAATCGCGCGTCACAGAAGTGCTTTCGTCAAGGGTGACCGACACGTGGCATCCACCGTAATGGAATGACGTTAAGCTATCGGGTCGGATTTTGGATCCGATAACCCGTTAACAGCCCTGACCAATGGAAAATTTCCACGTGTAAAATTCTGATTGGCCGAAGGAAACACGTGTTGCCTCACCGTTGGGACAGATGTCATCCACTCATTGGACATGAGGCGCCTATGATAGGTCGAGACGTGGCATGGCCCAACAGTGGCCCATTCTGGTGAAAAAGGCTGGCCTAGTAAAAATTAGCAGGCCGGCCGATATAAGGCCTACTTGTGTTAGGTCCATTTAAGCCCACGGCCCATACGAGATGTGCCAATTCGTCTCGTTAAAGATTTGACACCATTGCAGCCCATCGTCAGTTCGAGCCCGTTAACAGCCCGCTATATATTTGGGCTCAATATCGGCCTGATGAGATTTCGGCCTGTTAACGGCCCATTTAATGGATGGGCCAATTTTTAGGATGTACATCTTTCGGCCTTTTAGCGACCCATTTAAATGTTGGGCTAATTTCTGGCCCGGTGTGTCTTTCAGCCTGTTGACGGCCCATAAATCAGATGGGCCATTTCTAGTCGGACCTGAGTTTCGGCCTTTTAGCGGCCCATTTAAGTGTTGGGCCAATTTCTGGCCCGGTGTCACTTTCAGCCTGTTGACGGCCCATAAATTAGTTAGGCCATTTGTAGTCGGACCTGAGTTTTGGCCTTTTAGCGACCCATTTAAGTGTTGGGCCAATTCCCGGCCCTGTGTGCCTTTCGGCCTGTTAACGGACCATAAATGAGTTGGGCCATTTGTAGTCGGACCTTAGTTTTGGCCTTTTAACGGCCCATGCCCTTCATGGTCCAATACCAGCCCGGTTTCTCTTTCGGCCTGCTAAAGGCCCACAACACAGTTGGGCCGTTTACAATACGACCTGACTTTCGGCCTCTTAGTGGCCCATGCTCTTCATGGTCCAGTACAAGCCCGCTGTCTCTTTCGGCCTGCTAAAGGCCTACAGTATAGTTGGGCCATATGTAGCCCAAACTTAGTAACGGCCTATTAACGGCCCGTGAAATAAATTGGGGCCACCTGTTGCCCGCTTTGAAGTCGGCCTGTTAACGACCCGGGAGGTAAGAGGGCCGACCATTAACTTTTGGCCTAGTAACGGCCCATTAAATTAATGGGCTCACTAAAGTTCGTTCTTTAGGCCAAATTAGATAATTTGAGCCCATTACGACGAGCAATTATGCACAGGACCAAAACCGATCAAGCAAAGGTACGGCATACAGGGAATAACGTTGCACATCCATCATATATTACAAGAACTTACATCCACTAGGCAATCAAAGATTGATGCCAGTGCAAATAAATGAGCAGAACCTAACCATCTGCAACGTCACAATCTGCAACCTCAACACAGATGACGCCCATTAGCATGTGGGCAAGTTCTTGCTGCTTTGCTACACTGTCTCTGAAAACATTGATCAGTTGTTGTGTCGCACGACTCTGCACCTCTGATTCATCCACCATTTCCATCATTGCTTCAGCCATTAATTGGTTCACAAACATACATTTATTCCGTTGCATTCGAGACAGAGGATACTGAATAGATTTAGATGGCGATTTTGGCAGGCTTGTATTATTGATAGTGGAGAGTGTCACGACCACTACATCATAACATAAATTAGGACGGGAACCAAATAGATTAATCATGAGTTATTGCCATATTACCTGGCCTAGATTTACTGGAAAGAAACAATGGGGTTGCCTTGCTGTTTTCAAAGTTTGTCTTCTTATCTTTAGCAGCCTGCACAAAATTAACACACTAGCATTGCTATCATTGGCCAAGTCAGATAATAGGAAAGCAACATTTACACAACGAACGTTTGGGCACCTAGCCTACACCAAATTAACACAATATGGCACAACTATCATCAGCCAGGTAAGGTAATACGAAAGCAACATTGACACAATGAATGAATGGGCAACCAGAGAAGCACTACAATTCAGTAATGTGCATGATATGAGATAGTACATTCATGCAGCTCAGTATGCAAAACTACCAGGCAGTTTTCCTTACAAAAATCAACATTGGCACCTTTAACATTTTGCTACAACTAATTTTAGATTAGATAAAGGTTAGATTCACGCCGATTAACAAAATACATGCTAATGTAAAAATATAGTGATATAGAACAGATACTTACATCAGCATTGGAGAACAGAGAATTCCCGCAAGATATTTTCCTCGAATACAATCCCAATGGAGGAAGTCTTGTATCGTTTAACCTTATTTTCTAAAATAGAGATGGGTAAGAAACATGTAGAAAATATGATCAGAATGCTATAAAATTTCATGATGTGAGGATACGCACACGCTTCTTAGAATGGAGTTGACATTCTTTTGCTGGACTGGAGCGGACTAGTTCTTTGGCCACTGGAATCTGCTTATTATCAGTGGGAGTTTGGTTTCTCTGTGCTGGAGCAGTATCTATGAAAATGGAGTTGGTTTATTATCTCCTGGCGTTTGGATCTTTTGCAAAGACCTGGTTTGTAACCCTTCAGATTCTAACATAGTCGTCTTCCCCTTGCATGCCTTATATAGAAGAATGGTGATTCAGTTATAAAACATGCTACAGTAGAGATGGAATAGGTACTGAAGAAAGAAAGGCATGACATATTGACATGTATTCCCTCCATCCGGAAATAAATGGATGGGTCTAGGCGTATTTCAGTTCTAGGCACATCCAGATTTATCCATTTCTGCGACATTTAATCCGGACGGAGGAAGTATGATGTAAGAGCTAGGAATACGACAAGACAACATAGTAAAAAAACATTGAAAAACCCACTGCAGAACCAAAGTATTCAAACCCACTGATATGAGATAGTACACTCATGCAGCTCGGGATGCAAAACTACCAGGCAGTTTTCCTTGCAAAAATCAACATTGTGGCCTTTAATCATACATTTTGCTACAACTAAATTTAGATCATACAAAGGTTGGATTCACGCCGATTAACAAAATACATGCTAATGTAAAAATATAGTGATATACAACAGGTACTTACATCTACATTGGAGCACAGAGAATTCCTGCAAGAATCTTTCCTCATAAACGATACCATTGCAGAAATTCTTCTATCTGTTAAGCTTATTTTTCTAAAAGAGAGATGGGTAAGAAACATGTAGAAAATATGATCAGCATGCTATAAAATTTCATGATGCAAGGATACGCACACGCTTCTTAGAATTGAGTTGACATGTTTTTGCTGGACTGGAGCGGACTAGTTCTTTGGCCACTGGAATCTGCTTATTATCAGTACGAGTTGGGTTTCTCTGTGCTGGAGAAGTATCTATAAAAACTGGAGTTGGTTTATATCTCCTGGCGTTTGGATCTTTTGCAAAGGCCTTGTTTGTAACCCTTCAAATTCTAAAATAGTCGTCTTCCCCTTGCATGCCTTGTATAGAAGAATGGTGCTTTAATTATAAAACATGTGACAATAGAGAGATGGAATAGGTACCGAAGAATAGAAAGGCATGACATATTGACATGTATTCCCTCCATCTGGAAAAAAAGGATGGGTCTAGGCGTATTTCAGTTCTAGATACATCATTTTTATCCATTTCGGCAACATGTAATCCGGACAGAGGGAATATGGTGTAAGAGCTAGGGATACGACAGGACAACACAGCAAAAAAACACTAGTTGAATGTAAAATTGTATGCTAGCGGAATACATACAGAAATAACTAAGGCAACATACACGTGTATGATTGGGAAAATAAGATGGCATTGCAACAGAGCACTAGAACAACACTTCAATGTAAAAAAACATGGTATGGTAGACAGATGAAGTACATACTGATAAATAACAATGCATAAGATATTCAGAAGCATGATGTCCAAATTAAGTATATGGCATTGCGATAGAGTAGAATGACAGTACTTGAATTTGAAAACATGCTATCATGAATGGAATAGGTACTGAAAAACAGGAAGGCATGACATATTTACATGCATGATCAGCATGCTAAGCACATGGCATTGCAACAGAGTAGATACACTCCAGGACATTATATGCATGTTGTACCCATATCACAGGCCAAGTTAGAGCAAGGACCTTATGGGGTGAAGAGGATTCATCTTTCTGCAAGTCTTCTGAAGAACTGCCTTTACATGTTCCATCATATTGGGTATCATTGACATCAAGTTTATTGGCCTTTACATTGCTCCGTGAGGTTCTTGTGGATATATCAGTGTGTGCAATTATATCTGACATGTATGGAAGACAACTAGTAGTTAGATTTATGTAATGAGTGCCTGTAGGAGATGACATAAATAGTAGGACTGGGGTTAACTAGCAGCAATAGGTCTCATAAACTAAAGGGAGAACACACATGAAAGCTACAGAATATGTATCGTTTGTACTCGAGATTTACTAGATGGCACACAAAAGTATTAAAGAACAACATAGGTAATACTAGAGGTGGTATAATACTATAATCACCAGCCTATGGGATAGCATTGGCTGATGGATGATAACTATGGAATAGCGTTACCTAAAGAACAAGTATCTTAGCTGAACTATGGAACATCGTTAACTCCTGAACAAGACCCGTAAGAGATCAGCATGAATATACAGTGAAATGTGATGATCTATTTTCCATGCTTAGATGAATAACAAAGCCATAAATGTTGCACACAAGTAAGATGAGGGTACAACCTATCTGGCTGCCATCCATAGGAGTGAGCATCATGTGCTTACTTGTTGATGGCCCTGCAGTTGTTGTGGCTGTCCATGTCGGGCACGCGCATTCGATGCAGGGAACTGTTGAGTGGGGACTATAGCTCCCTTCTGGTGTATGCTTCCCTTGTTGGAGCAGCTGCGGTGACTCAGAAGATGGTGAATCTGAAGATGCAGATAACGCATAATGTTAAGAACGACATATCTCTTTGATCTGAAGAAATAGACTAAGAGATCAACAGCAAGGTACGAGAGTGGTCACATGTCTGTTAACTGAAGACTAAATTGGGGTCACATGATTTTATTTTATTTTGGTACTGTCCGATCTACGCCGGATGGCTGGCCGTCTTGTGCCTCCCGGCTGACACAGTTCAGAATCTTCCCCAAAGAGCCAGCGACCAACAACAGAGCAGCCTGCCTCCGCCGTCCGTGGCCCCGGCCAAAACCCCGCTCCCCGCCCCACCGCCCTGCCGTGGTTGCACCACCCCCGGGCCAATCCACAAAGACTCCCCGTCATCCAGATACGGCGGCGGCAGTACCGTCAACCGATGCAACTCTAAAAGATAGCCATCTAAGCGCTGCTTCCGCGATGAACTTGCGGCCCTGCACCCTTACGTTAGACACCAGCCAACCGGCAGCCTAGGAGCTCCGCTGCCTCGAGGGGTGCTGCTTCCAATTGGGAATCGATTGGCCCAGAATAAAAATTCAGACAACTGACGCCTAAATAAAGTGATTTGAGATGAGGGTGCGACCTATCTGGCGGCATGGTGAAGTAGGCAGGTCCAGCTGCCGAGTCGGTGAGGCCGGCGCAGTTGCGGTGGCGACCGGCGGCAGGGAAAGAGCGATGTCGCAACAGTCGACGGCTACGCGAAAGCAGCGCCAGGACTCTGGACAGATCCGAAGTTGGAGCCGCTCTGGCGCCATGAACAACGGCGGGTGTGAATCGGCTCCCGTACGGTTCACACGGCCGTCGTCGAGACAACACCAGCATCATGGAGTAAGAGGCACATGGCCCAATGCATGACGGAAAATGGACAGTGTCTCCGGCATTAGGGAGGAGGGCGGTTGTGAAATTGGTGCGGTGGGGGCGCCATGGATGTGGGGCTGAGGTTTCGTGGCTCGGGAGAAGGGAGCTTCCCGGGGAGAAGGTGATTTGGCGCCCACGATGTATGAATGGGGGCGGGCGGGCGGGGGGGATGGGAGGGGAGTGGAACCATGTCTTACGGACGCATTTGTCTGAAATATGAGGGGGAGTTAAAGTTCTACCCTTGCCTATAGGCTTCTCGGCTTGGGTCTGTGTACTGAGGGTCGGGGATAGTAGAGTAACTTTGCTTCTCCCCAAATAGTGGGCGGGAGCGATTTCGGACGAGAAGGGCGCGATTTGAACTATAGTGGGCGCGAGCGATTTCGGGCGAGGAGAGCGTGGTTTGAAATAGTGGGCACAAGCTATTTCGGGCGAGGAGAGCATGTTTTGCTGACCATGGTTTATGAATTATTCGGCACATGTCATTTCGGCCGAGGAGAAGGCGCGCTTGGATGAAGTTACGAACCTACCCTCGATGTACAACGGGCCAATTGATGCGTGTCCCACATAGGACGGTAAATTCGCGTCTCCTATTTATTTGCTCGGGAGAATTCCACCGAGCAAAGAGGATGTTTAATGGTTCGTTCAAATTTTGGGAGAACGAGCATCCACGTCTACCTTACCAAGTCGATTCGGATCAAATTTTCAAATATTAGCTTGCCACTTGTTTTTTAGATGGAGAGATGATGCTCGGGAGTAATGTGTTTTTACATGCTCGTTGCTAGCGATTTACTATATGACAAATAGTTGACACACTCAAAATACGCGAATCAAACCCCAAATGAAATATCTCGATTCAATGAAATAGCTCGTTCAGTAGGTCAAAATAGTTAACTAAATCCAAAATTGAACACCTCAATCGAGTAGCATGTTGTACAGTATTATAGTACTCCATGAACATGTTGAAAGTCAAATTAATGAACTTGTTTGATATACGCATATATCCGTTCATGTGCGGATTGCAGACAACATGTTCTCCAATTTAAATATTTGAATGCAAGTTTATATCGAAACATGGTTTATATCAGTATTTGATGCATAAAACGCGACCTCCCCCTCTCCTGGACTCCTGTTCTCTCTCTCTCTATCTATCTCTATCTCTCTCTCATGGTTTATATCAGTCTTTGATGCATAAAACGCGACCTCCCCCTCTCCCGGACTCCTGTTCTCTCTCTCTCTCTATCTATCTATCTCTCGCCGACACTCTCTCTCTCTCTCTCGCCGACAATCTTCAATTCTGTCGCACGCATCCGACACAAAAACCTTGTTGGCCCCTCTCCCTTTCTCTCCATCTCTCTCTCTCTTTGTGTGTGTGGGGGGGTCTTTCTAGTTCGCATGCATATATACACCATCTATAGGTCTCTCTCGCACACTACGTATGATACTCTAGCTAGTCCAAGCTAGATATCTTGGGTGCACTCATCGTACGCACACAAATTCCTTGGCTCTTTTCCCGTAACTCTCTCACGCACCACTATGTCATCTCGGAGCTCTTCCCCCCTCTCTCAAAATCTCCATCCACTAGGGTCACACATACACATGCATATCTCACTCGCACTCAATAGGCCCATCTAAAACTCTATCTCTCCCCCTCGTCCTCTCTCCATCTCACACGCGCACACACACAATCTCATGCCCAGCTAGCCAAGTATGATGGTCTCTCACTCAATTGTAGGCACACGCAGTCCCCCCTATATGTATATGACTAGCTAATCTTAGTCTCCATCACAAACATGTGCATGGTCTATCTCCATTTCTCTCGGGGCATCTTTCTATCGCGCACGCACTCCCTCGATCTCCCACCCATATAGTCCCCTCACGATATCGACGGGATCTCTCTATCACAAACACACCCTCTCTCCCTCCCCATGCGTCCATGCCATCCATGTGTCCCCCTCGACCTTTGTTCCTTGTTGGCCAGACCTCTATTGGACATGTGCTACAGGGGTGTCTCTCTCCGTTGCAAACAATCACACACTAGCTATCCTCGTGTATCTCCTCGCCTCGCTTTTCCATCTCAGAGATGCATGCGTGATATGTTCGCATAAGAAATGAAAAAACACACACTCTCTCTAATTTATCGTTTGTTGTCACTTTCTCTTTCACACACATACTCTTTTTGCACACTTACTCATTCTCCTTCACACACACTTGATCTGTCTCGACTGAGGCACTCTCCTCGGTCCATAGCATATAGATTTATTGAAAAGTCAAACATCACAAAGTTTGACCATGTACGTGGAGAAAAAGAATTACATCTAGTACGGCAAACATATACCATTAGATTCACCATGAGATGTAGTTTTGTATGATGTATCTTTGGTATTGTAGATATAAATAACATTTGCGTAAACCTGATCAAAGTTTCCAAAGTTTGACTTCTAAAAAATTTACATGCACTACATTATCGAGCGGATCGAATATCTCTTTCCCCCTCTCAGCTATCTGACGCACCACTCAGCCTTATCGAGGCTCCTCAATCTCTCTCAAACTTTATTGGTCAGTTTGGTTCGTGACCTGACCCTCATGCCTTGATGGCCGGTACTGCCTGGTGTGGATGTGAGATGTAAATTTTTTTTCCGTCCTGGCCAGGCTTGTGTGGTGCTGAAGCATTTGGTTCATGCCTGGGCCAGGCAAAGAATCAACGTCCCATCAATCAATCCATGCATCAATTATTTAATGCTAATATACATCCATGTTGCTGTTAGCCTCATGGCCACACGACCAGGCACGGCCAGGCGTTCGAAATCGGTCGCCTGGGCTAGGCTACTTGCAGTCTCTGGAGTTCAGCCAAGCTAATTAAAGTGCAAGGAACCCAGGCCAGGCAGGCTTTATTTTTCATAGGGTAGCAACCAAACAAGCATGCATGAAATCCAGCCACAACCCCAGGCCAGGCAAAAGATGCTCAAGACGCAAGCCAAACTGGCCTTGTATCTCCCTGGTTCACACATACACATGTCTCGCTCGCGCTATACATATAGACCCATCCAACACTCTCCACCCTTGTTCTCTATCCATGTGACACGCACCCCCCAAAGTACCATAATCCCTCACTCCATCATAGGCGCAAGCACTCCCCCCTCCTAAGTATGATTATCTCTTACTAGCCATCAGGAACACACGTATTGTCTCCTTCCATCCATACGTCTATCTCGATATCTCTTGGGGCATCTTCTATCGCGCACACACCTTGTCACTTGATCTCCCACCCATGTAGTCCCATCATGATCTCCAGGGGATCTCTCTATGACAAACATACACCCTCTCCTCCCCATGTCTGCATTTTCTCTGTACGTCTCTCTCGACCTCTCTCCCTTGTTTGTCAGACCCCTCTTGGCCACGTGCTAGGGGTCTTGCTCTCTCGGTTCCAAACAACCACACACTATCTCCTCACCTTGCCTCCGTTGTCGAAGATGCATGTGTGATATGTTTGCATAAGACACACACGTTTTTTCTCTACTTTTATCATGTGTTGTCCATGTCTCTTTCACACACACACACACACTTTTTTCACTCACTCACTCTCTCTCTCTCCCTCTCTCTCTCTCTAGTTAGGGACTCTGTCACGTCCATAAGCATATGGATGTTTTGAAAAGTCAAACCTCAGAAAAGTTTGACCAGGTATATGTGGAGAAAAACATTTACATCTGGAACGATCATTAGATTCATCACAACATGTACTTACTTCATACTATCATTTATCTTTGGTATTGTAGATATAAGTAATTTCTTTATAAACTTGGTCAAAGTTTCAAAAGTTTGACTTAAAAAAATGTTGGAACTACATTATCGAACGGAGGGAGTAGCTCTTTCTCTCTCTCTCTCTCTCTGCTTTCTCTCACGGGACTCCCCTCTCACTCGAACTCTCTATACCGATGGATTATACACTCACTGTGTCAGCGTATAGCTCCGTATATTATTTACTTGACCGGTCAACCAATCCACATGCTGCCTTGTCAGCTGGTGTTATGTATCTTCGTGTGCTGGCCCATGTGGCAGTGGGTGAAAATAAGTAAACTAGAGGCCCATCTGACACGCGGTGAAGTAAACAAAGTTGAAACCACTCGGGGTAGCACCCCGCACGCTAGTAAATTGAGGGCGCATTAAGGACAAACTTCTTGCGCGCGAAGGACGCACTCGCGCACAATTCACCACTGCGCGGCGGCATGCACAGAAGGATGCACTCGCGCACACCCAGCACACAACACACACTAGCACACGTGTACACCGGCGTCGCTGCCGGTTGAGATGGACGGCGAGGCAGCCAACAAGCGGAGGCGGCTCGAGCCAAAACCGCATCCGGCGAGCCTGGACTTCATCAGCAGCCTCCCCGACGACATGCTGCTCGTCATCATCGGCCTCCTCCCCACAAAATCTGCCGTGCGGACCGCCCTGCTCTCCCGGCGGTGGGCGCCCCCTTTGGCACTGCATCCCCCTCAACCTCACCGTCGATAGCTGCCTCTACGACAGGGATTGCAAACGCATGGCCGCATTCTCCAAGATCCTTTCATCACAACTTGTAATATTGCCATGTCCTATTCCTGCGTTTTCAAAATCCTGCGAATCAAACAGGTCCTGAGTTGGTGATGATGTTGTGCCTCCCATCTTTCACCAATAGCCGTCGGATCTAGATCTGACGCATACAAACCAAGCTTCTCCATTTTTGCAAAAAGATGCCCGCACATGTTCCCTATTTACAAACAACTCCTTGTCTCTCACAATCAGCCTTATCCCCTCCCCCACCACATCTAGAAGGCCGTGGAAAAATCTGGCGCGATGGCCGCTGCCGGAGCCGTCCACCCCCAATCTTGGTGTTTCGTGCAATGCACGGGCATCTACGCACGGGAAATTATGTCAAACAGGGCTAGTTGTAAGCAGGCTAGCTCTACAGCCATGATGATAGTGACTGCAGACGGTGAGGCTGACTATGGTATGCCGAACACGGCGCCTATACTCAGGTGTCATCTTCGGCGCAGGGTCTTGTCACTTCACTGTGAGGAGCAACACGTAATAATTTGACCAACGGGTAGTATAGTGCTAGTACTCCTACTACTACATTGGTACTACTACTACTAGTACTAGTAGCACCACCGTCTGGATTTAGGAGTACTACCACGTCCATCTGGATTTTAGTATTTGACTAGCAATATCTAGTAATGCATGTCACAAAAAATGTACTACTCCCTCTGTAAATAAATACATGGTGTTTTATTCCTATCGTCGAGAGAACTTAATGTTTTTTGCTAACTAGAGTACTAATAAGATTACATGCAATGAACTAAACACTGCATGTCATGTTTGGTAGTCTCAAGTCATTGAAAGCATGCACGGCCCACATCTCTCATTGGTTGATATGTCACAAAATAAGAAACAAGGAGGGAGTTAATGCACCGTGCCTAAGTATTTTGGGATTATTTGGTTTTTGTAAGGTGACTTACACAACATTTTTGTTTACATGCATTAACATTTTATTAGTTAAATCAAAGGTCAAAACTTGGTGCAAAATGCAAAGGGGATCAATAAACCAGTAAACATCAAACTTCTCTCGTTTGGCCCCAACTAGAGGTCCGGTGAGATGACTATCCTGCACCGGCATAGAGGGGGACGCAGCTTCATCGACTTACGGCAACTGCCTTTGGGTGAATGACATGTGGGCCCAGGGGGTGGTTGGCCCACCTATCATATAGCCAAAGGCAGGTGCAGTAGAGGGCCGAGGAGTAGTACGAGATCCTAAGCACCTACGCACGCTACCCAAGGGTAAGAGTGATCACTCGAATCGCAAGATCAGTTGACTAGAAGCTAAGCTAGACCCATGGAGGCGATGAGCGCGAGCATCAGCCGGCTGTGTCAGATGGTCCACGACGCCGGCCTGCGGCCCAGCACCGAGGAACGTCTCCAGGTAGTATTGCTTGAGGCCACCAGGGCAAGGGGCCGCTTGGACAACAGCTTCGTCTCCTTGTTCGACGAGGTCCTTTTCGGTTTCCTTGACAAGTTCACCATCGTCAAGAAGCTTGCGAACGAATTTGACGTAAGCCTCCAGCTGACGCGCCCAGGCTCTATGATGCCCGCCACCCTCAACGGCCACTATGGTGACAACCTCTTCGACGCAGTGGTGGCCCTGCGACTGCCCTTCGTCGCGCCGGAGAATGTCCACCTCGAGGTCGCGCTCGCCGCCCAGTGCCTGGCGCCGCAAGACACCATCGACATAATCACCCACGTCTACGCCCAAATCATCCACAAGGAATACTACATGCAAGAGGAGGACAATAGGACGCTTGCCTTCTTGGACCACAGGGAAACCTTGGACGGCACTTTTCAGAAGCACGTTGAGCTCGCCGCCAACGCCGCTGTTCCTCACACGTCGGTTGGTGACCCGGCGCACTAGGGCGTGAGGATGTCGTTGATGGATCCATATGTATTTTTATCTTTTCGTCAAATCCATGTAGTAGTATATGATACTACAGTAATTATCTTTCCTTTCGCATCAACTTCATAATTTTCGTACGTACTCCATGCATGAACGGCGCCAGAACCAAATTTCTCATTACTCTAGGCAAAATCGTTATTTTCTATCTATCAGTCGCACCATGGAGCAGAACCAAATTTTACAAGTTACGAGTTCAAAAGGAAAAGCCTGTCGTGTTCGTGTCGCACCCCCACACCGTTGGTCTGGCATGCCGCTCAAGCAGGAATGCGTGCGGTGTTGCATTTTCACTTACAAGTGGGACCATAGTTGAGCAAACCGACTATCGGCAAACCCCCACCCCGCCCACCACGCGATGGCTGAGAAAACAGGAGGGAGAAGAGATGGCTGTAGCACAGACTCCAAGAAAATTGGTGTCGAATGGGACTCGTGTGGGTGGCGTGTGCCGTACTGCTAGACATGAATGCTAGTTATGGCCCATGCCACCCCACTATATCAAGCCTATATCGAGGTACGTAGAACAAATTTCTTGCAGTCCGTGCTCAGCCCTGCTCTATATCTCTTCTTAGCCAGCCAGCGGACGCGCGGAGCCCGCGCCCATCGTCTGTTTGCTCACATGCGGCCCCACATGTCAGTGAAAATGCAAGAGGACCCACTGAACCTGCACATCTTTCATCTCGACGTGCTGGTGATGAAAAACAAATCCAATAAAGATCTTCGGTGGCCGCTTTTGGAGTTACTCAAGAGTAGTAAGATTCTATTTACAGTTTAACCCAAGATGCACATCCCGTGGCTTCAACTACCACTCTATTTTCTTTCATGACACGACCTTGATGCTGGATGTCCCACGTGTCGGCAAAAGGAGGAAGAATCCGACCAAATCTTCGGTTGTGCTCTCGGATTAGACTAGTTGTGCCAACTTAAAAAAATTATTGTGTACTCCCTCCGTTCCAAAATACTTGACTTCCATTTGTCCAAAAATGGATGTACCTATATACTAAAACATGTCTAGATACATATATATTTTGACAAATAGAAGGCATTTATTGTGCAATGGAGGGAGTAGAATGGATGCAAGTTTTTGTATTGGCAAGAAGAGTACATCCATATATTGATAGAGCTCAATTTAGTAGATGTTCTATCACTTTTATCTAGCACAGAGGCTAGAGATGAGATTAGTGCACTTGTTGATACTCCTACTAGAATAGAGGCTATACATGAGACTAGATGCGAGGAAGCAACGTATACTTCTTTACACCGAAGAAGAAAGAAGCACGCAAGATCGAGCCTCCGCAGATCAGCAATGAATGCATCGAGAAGGCACTAATCCAACTTACAGGAGTAGTAAAATGTATTCTTGTGGTTCTTGTTTTCTTTGGTCTTGCTTTTCTAGTCAAAATTATTGTTGGAGTTCGTGCAAAACGGAGGTCCGTTTGGGGTCGTGCGTTGGAGTTGGCCTTACAAGTGGGACCGCAGTTAAGGAAACCGACTATCGGCAAACCCCCATCTCGCCCGCCGCGCGATGGCTGAAGTTAGAGAAACGACGAGGTTGAACAGATTGCTCTAGCACGGACTCCAAGAAATAATATGGTGTCAGATGGATGTCGTGGTAGTGGCGTGTGCCGTACTCCTGGACGTGAATGCTTGTTTTGGCCCATGCCACCCTACTACTCCTACTACTTACTCCTACTATATAGTACTAGTATCGAGGATTCGAGGTGCTGGTTACGTACAGCGAACACATTAACATATGTCTACAGTAAAAACACCCGCCCGACGCGTGAAGCATATGAAGCTAGTACAAATAGTGTACTACTATTGTTGATTGGCCTCATCCGATAACCTGTTGCAATGCACGCACAATTATGTATTCAGAAAATATTTTTTTGCCTCGTCGCACCACTCACTCAAATAAGCGACTCGAAAGCCATTCATAAATTTAGTAAGTTTATCACAGGCATATCATTTTATTACATACAATAGGTCATCAACCCACATCGACAACGAGGATACATTATAAATACTAAATTTTTCACCACACAACAAATAACAAGCAATGAAATGAACTTCAACTCAACCATTCCTCGGTGTTGGAAATGCTTGCTTTGAACCACAAGTGATTCTCTGGGACGGGCCATCGATTGTCGATCTAGAAACCAACGCAGGACTGATCATCCAGGCTGAAGTAGCCTACTATATCAGTACCAGGGTAGGGAACCACACAAATGTCCGAGGTAGAGACACAATTGCTTCTCATAAATGGTACTGTTAACATTGTGTCAACAGCAGTTGGATCGCCTTTCACCATCATCGGATAGTTTTGTCCAAGGAAGAGCGAGCTTTCTCCAAGACTATCAATTCTGTACCAGGGAGAAGGAGTTGGCGCTAGCACACTAGTATCCATCCCGAATACCATGCAACGGGTGTTGGAATAGGTCCGGAGAGTGCGACCATGGGAGACTACACCTGCTTCCTTAGCAGTAACATCATCAGTGGGCTGTATACACACAAGAAGAGGTGATCCATCGGAATTAGTTGCTAGCCGCCACAGAGTATATGGGCGCTGCTCGTCCTCATGCCCGTGATCATCACCATCGTCATCTCCCCCTTGGTTATAAAATTTTCAAGTATAGGTGGTGGGATGTTCACAGGACCTTGGAAACACAAGAAGAAGGTTAATTAGTAAAGGGAAACTTGCTAACCCACATGCATGTGGATGAAACAATTATAATTACGGTGGAAGACAAACATACCGAAACTACGAGGATCCCATGCAAAAACAATGCCACGAGTGGTGGCAGCAAACACAAGGCCCTCATATTGAATTGCATCAATACTCATCCGCGTACAGAAACTGATTTTTGAGCAATATCCATCGAGTCAAACCACCAAGGACGGCAACAAGCTTGTCGAAGATAGCAACAACTTGATAGTTATTGTAATTCCAAGAGCGGTTGGGAACTCGACAAATTGCTATCTTCCGTAGAAGACAGTCACCATGATCGTATTTGAACATGCGTACAATACCGGTGTGCTCAACCTCTGGGCAGTCTGCTGAGATTTTTGGAAGTGAAACCCGGTCACGAGTGTACACATTCACAAGTTCCCACTCGCAGTTGGACCCAATGTATACAACCCAATCTCCATTTGTGCCCGCCCAAGCCTTGCCCTCAAGCGATGGCATCTTAACATCATACGTATCATTATCAAGCGGCATCAACTGGCACAGGGCGAGGCCTCCGTCGTGCCAGCGCCAGTCATCAGGGTCACGGCGAAGAAGATAGGGGAGATCAAACCGCTCCTTGACTCTTGGGTTCTTTGTAATGATGTTATTAGTTGATTCGAGAATGGGCTTGAATGAACCTGCCATGCTAGCCGAGGTGATGATGTCGCATCGATCAATGAGTTCCTCCACCACGTCATCTTTCAGATCGGGGCAAGAATAACGGGGTCATTTCCGGCCTGTTCCCTCCATGGAGAAGACGATCGAACAATGGCAGAAGAAATGGTGAAGGGCTGAAGGAAAATGGAGGAGGGAGAGGAAGAGCGTGCGACAGCAGTTCCAAATCGAGAGGGAAAGGCGAAGAGTCGGTGGACGGTTGCGAGTTTGCCACGGTTCACGAAGAGGCGCCCCGGCCTACACGTCCATTCGGAAATACTCCTACTACTCGCCGTCATCTCACTGATATGTTGGAATGGGACCACATGTACACCAAACATGGTGTGTAATTTCTCGTGCAAAATGCGATCTGGCCGCGTTGGCCCGAGGTGCCGCATTAGTAATCGACCTTTATTTTTTAATGGCGTGCCGATCAGTTTTGAAGCACGACTAACTGGTACCGTAAGCAGAGAAAATATAAACTACTCTACCACTACTCCGCCTCTAGTACTAGTAGTATAAAAAAGATATATAGGCTGGAGCTTGAGCGCTTTCTTGCTAAGGGCTGCCCACTTGCTTCTCACACTACCACCCTCTCTCTCCAGATCTAAAAAAGACGACCCCTCTCCCCCTCCTCACCGCTGGTCACAGATCCGCCGAGGAAGAAAAGGACGTGCAGCGTTGACGCACTCGTCGTCAGCGAGCGAGGTCACACACTGACGACAAGGCCGTCCTCTCAGAACTAGCGCCCGCGCGGGTGGCCTCCGTCCCCAAGCTCACTGCCGTAGTGTGTGTGGAGGACGACGACCACGAGCAAAGCCACTTCCCGCCGACCCTCAGGTATGCTACCTCTTTTTGAACCATAACCTTGTTCTATTGCCCCATCTACCACGTCGTTGCATGTGAATCTTTTTCCACTCCACCATCTTCCCAATTTGCTATCCTCTGCTCTGCTGGCCACGCAGAGGAAAACCATAATTTGCACTATTAAAGGAAACCCTACTTCATGCAGACTAATCCATGTCTGGGTTGAATAAGGAAAGGAAGGGAGACTGTACTGTCCAAGAGAGTTGGCATCGAACCCGCATCTAGGTTGAAAAGGGGGAAATCAGTAGCTAAGGAACGAGTCTCGTGTGTCTTGGTTGAAGAAGGGTAGAAAGGCATGACAACGCAATAGAGAATGACCAGGTCGATCGGTTTGTTGTCCTCGCATAGGAAAAAGGTGGCTAAAGAGAACAAAACTGGGATGTAATCCACATATGCTGCCTGGATATTTGTTGCTCTGGGCAACCATACCTCCCTCACCACTCTGCGTCCATGGAGGTACATCGTACTAGTGCACCCACTGTCCGAATGGGCCTCCCATGCTCTTATTGCCACTATGTTTGCTGTTAGTATAACGCCAGCAGTCAAGTCACGCAATGCTACTGCTAAACTGATGCCACATTTAACTAATGCCGCTCTCAGTCTAATGCCACCTATAAATTTAAGCAATGCCATTTAATGTCACTGGATTATTTCAGGGTTAGCTGTTGATTGTGGATGTATTAAAGATTTTTCAGCTAAGGCATTCTAATGTTGTTGCACAGCCAGTATACCAACGATTAAGCTTGTTACTACCTTCAGATTTTTGCATTGTTAATGCTTATAGATTACATACCCCACTTTCATAAGTTAATTTTTTTTGTATAGTGTCACCAAAATGCCAAGGCGCTGATGTCATTTTATTTTGGTTAAACTGCACAGACAATTATGAAGACAAGAGGAAAGGTCAAGAGTGGGCACCTCCTCCTTCGGCTGTTCTCTTGATTCGTTCGATAGAGTTTTTATGTTTGATCGATTATCAAGATTGGGATAGCAATTTTTAAGGTCCCCCCGAGTTCGAAATGATATTTACCTTGGAGGTACATGGTTTGCAATTTTTTTATACTTTCATTAGTTAATAATGCTAGTTACCTTCAGACATTTGTATTTGGTTTAATGATCATGCACAACTAGTATACCAATCCTGAAACTTGTTACCTTTACATTTTGTATTGTTAATTCTTATAGAAACCTTCCAGTGCTAGAGTTTATTGAAATATGTTTAGTAAAACCATTGTACTGTACCCTGTAATAAACTAACTACTCTATTGTTGCACTAGCCACTGGATTAGTGTATATTTGTAGTATTCGAATGGTGTTGCATTAGCGTATGGACAAAAATAAAGTGTGGCAAGCTTTCCCAGATATGTGCTCAAGAAAACTACTACCTATTTTTCTAAATACTAGACGTTTGGGTACTTTAAATTGAACCGCAAAAACGTCTTATATTAAGGAACAAAGGGTGTAGAGTTCACTCAAATTATCCCGGTAAAGCTAGTCACACCTTTGTTAAAATTAATGTTCATTATGTTATCGGAGGAGGTATGTATGTTTGTCTCTAATGCCTATCGACTACATACCTGACATCATGATGTAATGTTAAGTCATTTCCTTTGTACAGTGTCACTGAATTGTCAAGGCGGTGATGGCATTTTTTTTTAGTAGAACTGCACAAAATTTGCTTAAAAGAAGAGGAAGGTCAGGAATGGCTCAATTTTTTAGAAAAAACTATGTATGCCTTCCTGACATCAGCCGTTGTTGCTTTATTTATTCCTTCAAACAGGTGGTTAGAAATCGTCTTGCTACCTTTTCCCATTAAGAAATTGCAATGCTTATATTTGTGACTCTATGCTTCAACTAGTGCCACTTTTAGAGTAATCACACTTTCAATATCTATGCAAACAGGGATGCTCGATTTTAGTGGAACTGCACAAAAAGTCCAACTGGTTCAACATTAGGAGCATTTTTTTCCAAACCTTTATATCCAATTGGTGGCACTATGAGCTGTTCATTGCGAAGGTACATGGTTTGCTACTATCTTGCTACTCTTTTTGTACTGTCATTAGATAGTAATACTAGTGGTTTGCATGTGAATTTATTGGCAGGGTGGACCTACATTGGAGGTGCAGGACAGGATTCAATGATTGGATGCTCAATTTCGGTTGTATCGATTTCACCTCTTCCATCATTGTGAACATGGATATCCTTGGTCTGATGAAGAATAGGCGCTATATTTCTGCTCTGAACCAGCAAATCAATTCAGTATGAAATTGTCCAGGGCAAAACATAACTATATCAAATTGTCCAATGCAGAACATGACAGATGCTAAGCGGAAGAGACATGTTTAAACCGAAAATACAAGGTGTGGTATATGTTTACTAACTGCTTGATATTTGTGCAGACAGAGATGTCTGCCCGTTGCTATTTGGCAAACAAACAAAGTGTCCGCAATTTTGGTTGAACTGCACAAGAGAATAGTATAGTCACTGCATGGAGTGCCATTTGAAAATAGACACAAAAAGATTGGATAGTCACTTCATGGACTGTAGAAAATTAGTACTGTACTATTTATTGGCCAACACTAGGTGCTTCATTGCTTTGGTCTGATTATACAATGGGCATCATTTTGCCTAAGTTAAAGTTTGTATCCCGAAAATAGCCTCGCGGTGTGATTGAGAGAAGACCAAATCATATTGTAGTGGATGTTCCTCCATCATGTGTGGTTCATTCTCATGGTTCCAGCTGTTGGTTAAACCACTTACGTTTGCAAGAGGAATTGTAGACTTCACAAACAAATTTGTCTTTCAGTCTGTAACTGAATGTTAGCCAAGAGAAGCATCCATGTTAGTAGGAAGAACAGATGTTTTTTCTAGATCTTTGCTTTTGGAGCTACATATTTGTATATGATCTGTGAATCATTGAGATGCATTAACAGTTACTTATTTCTATTCGCTCAGTGTTTACAAGTTACTGATCGATCACTAGCTAGCCTACAAATGCGCTCCTGGCAGTTTTATTTGCGACGCAAGATGCGAAGTGGTAGTTTTTTGAATAAAAATGCCTACCCCTGAAGAAACTGACAAGCTACACTATTGATCCTAAACGGATAAAAATGCCTACCTCTGAAGAAACTGACAAGCTACACTATCGATCCTACACGGATATATAGCGGATCACGCATGTACTACCTCCTTTCTGGTTTGCAGGGCTCAATTCAAGAAATGACCTACTCGATCCTACACGAATAAATAGCGGATCACACATGTACTAGTACCTCCTTTCCGGTTTGTAGGGCTTAATTCAAACCTCTCACCAACCAATGTACTCCCTCCGTCCAGGTTTATTAGTGCCGTGAGTAAAGCAGCAAGACCAAGGCATGGCAATAATTAATGGCATGCAGAAGTTTAAGCCTAATTAATTCCAGCGATTTAAGTGCCTGCATGCGTGCCCTCGACTACGACTCATTGCATGCTGCTTCGCGTACTGCCTGCAAGCGATTCTGAGTGCCTGCATGCAGCCGGCCGTAATTAAGGCAACTAACTAATGCAAAAAAAGATACGCTTTAATTGTTGCGGGCTTTTTAAATCCGTTGAATCATTATTGACAAGGTGGGAGATGATTCGAGTGCACTCGTTTGACTGCCCTGCCGGCGTGCGACCCAGACGGGACGGGACGACACAGTCATAATTTCAGTTTCTCTAGTTTTCCATGGCAAGCTGGCGCGCTAAGCCATTATGCATAGAATTCCGATGACCGTCGAGCTACCTTCCGCCTATAAGTACTGTTTCCCGGCCTTCTCCGGTGCCACCGTGACCCAACTCGCCATATCCTCATAAGCCCCCACCGGCCTGACGTCACTCGCCACGTCCACCATGCCCCCGCCCGTCCGCGGTAGGCGACGCCGGAGGCGGTCACCGCCGAAACTAGTGTTCGGGTTTTCACCGGAAGGCAGACGGAGGGAGGAGGCATTCTATCTGTCTTTAGATGGCAATGCGGAGATCGAGGAGTTGTTGGAGCGCGACCGCCCGGCGGAGGAGCACCGTATCGTCGATTTGCGCCGCCAGCGGGACATGGAGCAGCAGTGCACCGACGCTCTGAGTCGCGAGCAGAGCGCCCACAACTGGGCCGACTACGTGGAGGCCGGCGCCCAGCAAATAGCCCTGGAGGCTGTCGGGCACGCACTCAAATCGCTCGCAGGCAGTACGCGAAGCAGCATGCAACTAGTCGCAGCCGAGGGCACGCATGCTGGCACTTAAATTGCTGGAATTAATTAGGCTTAAACTTCTGGATGCCGTTAATTATTGCCATGCCTTGGTCTTGCTGCTTTGCTCACGGGAGTAATAAACCCGGACGGAGGGAGTACCTTGGTTGGTGAGAGGTTTGAATTAAGCCCTGCAAACCGGAAAGGAGGTACTAGTACGTGTGTGATCCGCTATTTATTCGTGTAGGATCGAGTAGGTCATTTCTTGAATTGAGCCCTGCAAACCGGAAAGGAGGTAGTACGTGCGTGATCCGCTATTTATCCGTGTAGGATCGATAGTGTAGCTTGTCAGTTTCTTTAGAGGTAGGCATTTTTATCCGTGTAGGATCGATAGTGTAGCTTGTCAGTTTCTTCAGAGGTAGGCATTTTTATTCAAAAAACTGCCACTTTGCATCTTGCGTCGCAAATAAAACTGCCAGGAGCGCATTTGTAGGCTAGCTAGTGATCGATCAGTAACTTGTAAACACTGAGCGAACAGAAATAAGTAACTATTAATGCATCTCAATGATTCACAGATCATATACAAATATGTAGCTCCAAAAGCAAAGATCAGCCATTCCCATACATAAGATCAACATGTTAATGCATCTCAATGATTCACAGATCATATATAAAATATGTAGCTCCAAAAGCAAAGATCTAGAAAAAACATCTGTTCTTCCTACTAACATGGATGCTTCTCTTGGCTAACATTCAGTGCTGACTGAAAGACAATTTTTTTTTGTGAAGTCTACAATTCCTCTTGTAAACGTAAGTGGTTTCACCAATAGCTGGAACCATGAGAATGAACCACACATGATGGAGGAACATCCACTGCAATATGATTTGGTCTTCTCTCGATCACACCGCGAGACTATTTTCGGAATACAAACTTTAACTTAGGAAAAATGATGCCCATTGTATAATCAGACCAAAGCAATGAAGCACCTAGTGTTGGCCAATAAATAGTACAATACTACTTTTCTGCAGTCCATGAAGTGACTATCCAATCTTTCTGTGTCTATTTTCAAATGGCACTGCATGCAGTGACTATACTATTCTCTTGTGCAGTTCAACCAAAATTGCGGACACTTTGTTTGTTTGCCAAATAGCAACGGGCAGACATCTCTGTCTGCACAAATATCAAGAAGCTAATAAACATATACCACACCTTGTATTTTTGGTTTAAACATGTCTCTTCCGCTTAGCATCTGTCATGTTCTGCACTGGACAATCTGATACAGTTATGTTTTGCCCTGGACAATTTCATACTGAATTGATTTGGTGGTTCAAAGCAGAAATATAGCGCCTATTCTTCATCAGACCAAGGACATCCATGTTCGCAATGATGGAAGAGGTGAAATCGATACAACCGAAATTGGGCATCCAATCATTGAATGATGTCCTGCACCTCCAATGTAGGTCCACCCTGCCAATAAATTCACATGCAAACCACTAGTATTACTATCTAATGACAGTACAAAAAGAGTAGCAAGATAGTAGCAAACCATGTACCTTCGCAATGAACAGCTCATAGTGCCACCAATTGGATATAAAGGTTTGGAAAAAAATGCTCCTAATGTTGAACCAGTTGGACTTTTTGTGCAGTTCCACTAAAATCGAGCATCCCTGTTTGCATAGATATTGAAAGTGTGATTACTCTAAAAGTGGCACTAGTTGAAGCATGGACTCACAAATATAAGAATTCCAATTTCTTAATGGGAAAAGGTAGTAAGACTGTTTCTAACCACCTGTTTGAAGGAATAAATAAAGCAACAATGGCTGATGTCAGGAAGGCATACATAGTTTTTTTCTGAAAAACTGAGCCATTCCTGACCATTCCTCTTCTTTTAAGCAAATTTTGTGCAGTTCTACTAAAATAAAATGCCATCACCACCTTGACAATTCAGTGACACTGTACAAAAGGAAATGACTTAACATTACATCATGTTGTCAGGAATGTAGTCGACAGGCATTAGAGACAAACATACAGACCTCCTCTGATAACATAATGAACATTAATTTTAACAAAGGTGTGACTAGCTTTACCGGGATAATTTGAGTGAACTGTACACCCTTTGTTCCTTAATATAAGACGTTTTCACAGTTCAATTTAAAGTACCCAAACGTCTAGTATTTAGAAAAACAGGTAGTAGTTTTCTTGAGCACATATCTGGGAAAGCTTGCCACACTTTATTTATGTCCATAGGCTAATGCAACACCGTTCGAATGCTACAAATATACACTAATCCAGTGGCTAGTGCAACAGTAGAGTAGTTAGTTTATTACAGGGTACAGTACAATGGTTTTACTGAATAGATTTCAATAAACTCTAGCACTGGAAGGTTTCTATACGAATTAACAATACAAAATGTAAAGGTAACAAGTTTCAACATTGGTATACTAGCTGTGCATGAGCATTAAACCAAATACAAGAGTCTGAAGGTAACTAGCATTATTAACTAATGACAGTATAAAAAATTGCAAACCATGTACCTCCAAGGTAAATATCATTTCGAACTTGGGGGGACCTTAAAAATTGCTATCCCAATCTTGATAATCGATCAAACATAAAAACTTGATCGAACGAATCAATAGAACAGCCGGAGGAGGAGGTGCCCACTCTTGACCTTTCCTCTTGTCTTCATAATTGTCTGTGCAGTTTAACCAAAATAAAATGACATCAGCGCCTTGGCATTTTGGTGACACTGTACAAAAAAATTAACTTATCTCATGAAAGTGAGGTATGTAATCTATAAGCATTAATAGTGCAAAAATCTGAAGGTAGTAACAAGTTTCGTCGTTGGTATACTAGCTGTGCAACAGCATTAGAATGCCTTAGCTGGAAAATCTTTAATACATCCACAATCAACAACTAACCCTGAAATAATCCAGTGACATTAAATGGCATTGCTTAAATTTATCGGTGGCATTAGACTGAGAGCGGCATTAGTTAAATGTGGCATCACTTTAGCAGCAGCATTGCTTGACTTGACTGCTCGCATTATACTAACAGCAAAAAAGTGGCAATAAGAGCATGGGAGGCCCATTCGGACAGTGGGCGCACCATTACGATGTACCTCCATGGACGCAGAGTGGTGAGGGAGGTATAGTTGCCCAAAGCAACAAATATCCAGGCAGCATATGTGGATTACGTCCCATTTTTATTCTCTTTAGCCACCTTTTTGCTATGCGAAGACAACAAACCGATCGACCTGGTCATTCTCTATTGCGTTGTCATGCCTTTCTACCCTTCTTCAACCAAGAGACACGAGACTCGTTCCTTAGCTACTGATTTTCCCCTTTTCAACCTAGATGCGGGTTCGATGCCTACTCTCTTGGACAGTACAGTCTCCCTTCCTTTCCTTATTCAACCCAGACATGGATTAGTCTGCATGAAGTAGGGTTTCCTTTAATAGTGCAAATTATGGTTTTCGTCTGCGTGGCCAGTGGAGTAGAGGATAGCAAATTGGGAAGATGGTGGAGTGGAAAAAGATCCACATGCAACGACCTGGCAGATGGGGCAATAGAACAAGGTTATGGTTCGAAAAGAGGTAGCATACCTGAAGGTCGGCGGGAAGTGGCTTCGCTTGTGGTCTTCCTCCTCCGCACACACTACGGCAGCGAGCTTGGGGACGGAGGCCATCCCGCGCGGGCGCTAGGTCTGAGAGGACGGCCTTGTCGTCAGTGTGTGACCTCGCTCGCTGACGACGAGTGCGTCAACGCTGCACGTCCTTTTCTTCCTCGGCGGATCTGTGACCAGCGGTGAGGAGGGGGAGAGGGGGCGTCTTTTTTAGATCTGGAGAGAGGGTGGTAGTGTGAGAAGCAAGTGGGCAGCCCTTAGCAAGAAAGCGCTCAAGCTCCAGCCTATATATCTTTTTATACTACTAGTACTAGAGGCGGAGTAGTGGTAGAGTAGTTTATATTTTCTCTGCTTACAGTACCAGTTAGTCGTGCTTCAAAACTGATCGGCACGCCATTAAAAAATAAAGGTCGATTACTAATGCGGCACCTCGGGCCAACGCGGCCAGATCGCATTTTGCACGAGAAATTACACACCATGTTTCGTTGACATGTGGTCCCGTTTCAACATATCAGTGAGACGACGGCGAGTAGTAGGAGTATTTCCGAACGGACGTGTAGGTCGGGGCGCCTCTTCGTGAACCGTGGCAAACTCGCAACCGTCCACCGACTCTTCGCCTTTCCCTCTCGATTTGGAACTGTTGTCGCTAGCTCTTCCTCTCCCTCCTCCATTTTCCTTCAGCCCTTCACCCTTTCTTCTGCCATTGTTTGATCGTCTTCTCCATGGAGGGAACAGGCCGGAAACGACCTCGTTATTCTTGCCCCGCCACCACCCCATCGTTCTCCGAGGTGAAGGCCCTGACCAACACGTCGACATGGTCCTCTACCCAACGCACCAGGTGATATGTCTCTAACATATCTATAATTTTTGATTGCTCCATGCTATATTATCTACTGTTTTGGACATTATTGGGCTTTATTATCCACTTTTATATTATTTTTGGGACTAACCTATTAACCGGAGGCCCAGCCCAGAATTGTTGTTTTTTTGCCGGTTTTAGGGTTTTGAAGAAAAGGAATATCAAACGGAGTCCAAACGGAATGAAACCTTCGGGAACGTGATTTTCTCAACGAACAAGACCCAGGAGACTTGGACCCCACGTCAAGACACAAAAGAGGAGCCCACGAGGTAGGGGGCGCACCTACCCACCCCCCCAGGTGCGCCCTCCACCCTTGTGGGCCCCCTGTTGCTCCACCGATGTACTCCTTCCTCCTATATATACCTACGTACCCCCAAACGATCAGATACGGAGCCAAAAACCTAATTCCACCGCCGCAACTTTCTGTATCCACGAGATCGCATCTTGGGGCCTGTTCCGGAGCTCCGCCGGAGGGGGCATCGATCACGGATGGCTTCTACATCAACACCATAGCCCCTCCGATGAAGTGTGAGTAGTTTACCTCAGACCTACGGGTCCATAGTTATTAGCTAGATGGCTTCTTCTCTCTTTTTGGATCTTAATACAATGTTCTCCCCCTCTCTTGTGGAGAACTATTCGATGTAATCTTCTTTTTGCGGTGTGTTTGTTGAGACCGATGAATTGTGGGTTTATGATCAAGTCTATGTATGAACAATATTTGAATCTTCTCTGAATTCTTTTATGTATGATTGGTTATCTTTGCAAGTCTCTTTGAATTATCAGTTTGGTTTGGCCTACTAGATTGATCTTTGTTGCAATGGGAGAAGTGCTTAGCTTTGGGTTCAATCTTGCGGTGTCCTTTCCCAGTGACAGTAGGGGCAGCAAGGCACGTATTGTATTGTTGCCATCGAGGATAACAAGATGGGGTTTTCATCATATTGCATGAGTTTATCCCTCTACATCATGTCATCTTGCTTAAGGCGTTACTCTGTTTTCTTGAACTTAATACTCTAGATGCATGTTGGATAGCGGTCGATGAGTGGAGTAATAGTAGTAGATGCAGGTAGGAGTCGGTCTACTTGTCTCGGACGCGATGCCTATATACATGATCATACCTAGATATTCTCATAACTATGCTCAATTCTGTCAATTGCTCAACAGTAATTCGTTCACCCACTGTAAAATACTTATGCTCTTGAGAGAAGCCACCAGTGAAACCTATGGCACCCGGGTCTATCTTCATCATATTAATCTTCCAATACTTAGTTATTTCCTTTGCCTTTTACTTTGCTTTTATTTTACTTTGCATCCTTATCACAAAAATACCAAAAATATTATCTTATCATATCTATCAGATCTCACTCTCGTAAGTGACCGTGAAGGGATTGACAACCCCTTATCGCGTTGGTTGTGTGGAGTTATTTGTTTTGTGCAGGTACGAGGGACTCGCGCGTAGCCTCCTACTGGATTGATACCTTGGTTCTCAAAAACCGCTACTTTGCTACATCATCCCTTCCTCTTCGGGGAAAACCAACGCAGTGCTCAAGAGGTAGCAGGAAGGATTTCTGGCACCGTTGCCGGGGACGTCTACGCAAAAGTCAACATACCAAGTACTCATCACATACCCTTATCTCCCGCATTACATTATTTGCCATTTGCCTCTCGTTTTCCTCTCCCCCACTTCACCCTTGCCGTTTTATTCGCCCTCTCTCTCTATCCTCGCTCTCTTTTTATTTGCCTCTTTTTGCCCACTTGCTTTTTGTTTGCTTGTGTGTTAGTTCGTTTGCTTGTCGTTATGGCTAGTCCCTTATCTTCTCCGTTATCTCTCGAGAGTGAAATTCTAAATTTTAAGCAAAGGGAGGGAGAAAATCTAAAAGATGCTTGGTATAGAATTTGCAATGCTCAAAATAGATCTACCAGGAAGCAATCTACTTCTGTTCTTCTTCGCAATTTTTATGTAGGCATAACTCCCTGGCACAGATATATCCTTGATACTATTACCGGAGGGAACTTCTTCGGTAGCCATACTTTTGATTCTTATAATGCTATGATAGATTTGTTTGGCTCACACCCTCTTTTGGTTAATGGAACTGTATTAACTTTGGAGCATGTAATGCAAAGGCTTGAAATTATTGAAAATAAGGTTGCCGCCGTAGAATTAATTGAAAATTTGGATAAAAAGATTCACAACTGAATCTCTCAATATGGATCTAAAGTAGGAGTCACTTTGAAAAATATTAAAGAGAAGGAACCCATAGTTAATGAGAAAATAAATCACGATTCCACTAGAATTGATAAACTTGAGGATATTATTACCAACTTGGGAAACGCTTTTTCTTCCGTAAAGAACACTCCAAGTCCTCCCACTAAAATTGCCAAGCTTATGTATGTTCCTAAGAATAAGGGTGAAACCTCTAGTAAGGAAACTGTGGATCTTAAATCTATAAGTGTTCATACCAATCTTTTTGCTATCATTAAGGAACCATTTATTACAAATGATTTTTTCGATATTGTGCCTAAAAATTTGATAATCAATAAAAAGGAAGAAATTCCTAAAGATGGTAGATGCCTCATTGAAGAATTACCTATCAAAGATGGCAATACCTAGATCTATCCTTGCTTGTTATGCCTGGCTAGGGGCGTTAAATGATAGCGCTTGTTCGGAGGCAACCCAATTTTATTTTTATTCCTTGATTTTTGTTCCTGTTTAGTAATAAACAAATTATCTAGCCTCTGTTTTGGTTGTGTTTTTTTTGTTTAATTAGTGTTTGTGCCAAGTAGAACCGTTGGGAAGACTTGGGGAAAGTCTTGTTAAACTTGCTGTAAAAAACAGAAACTTTAGCGCTCACGAGAACTGCTACCATTTTTATTTGGAAAGTGATATTTAGTTAATTCTTTTTGCAGATGATTAATAGATAAATTCCTCACGTCCACCAATTTATTTTAGAAATTTTGGGGTTCTAGATCTTGCGCTAGCTACAGATTACTACAGACTGTTCTGTTTTTGAAAGATTCTGTTTTTCGTGTGTTGTTTGCTTATTTTGATGAATCTATGGCTAGTAAAATAGTTTATAAACCATAGAGAAGTTGGAATACAGTAGGTATAAAACCAATATAAATGAATAATGAGTTCATTACAGTACCTTGAAGTGGTCTTTTGTTTTCTTTCGCTAACGGAGCTAACGAGATTTTCTACTTTAAGTTTTGTGTTGTGAAGTTTTCAAGTTTTGGGTAAAGATTTGATGGATTATGGAACAAGGAGTGGCAAGAGCCTAAGCTTGTGGATTCCCATGGCACCCCCAAGATAATGTAAGGACACCTAAAAGCCAAAGCTTGGGGATGCCCCGGAAGGCATCCCCTCTTTCGTCGACTTCTATCGGTAACTTTACTTGGAGCTATATTTTTATTCGCCACATGATATGCGTTTTGCTTGGAGCATCTTGTATGATTTGAGTCTTTACTTTTTAGTTTACCACAATCATCCTTGCTGTACACACATTTTGGGAGATCCATACATGATTTGGAATTTGTTAGAATACTCTATGTGCTTCGCTTATATCTTTTGAGTTATATAGTTTTGCTCTAGTACTTCACTTATATATTTTAGAGCACGGTGGTGGATTTATTTTATAGAAACTATTGATCTATCATGCTTAGATTATTTTGAGAGTCTTAAATAGCATGGTAATTTTCTTAAAATCCTAATATGCTAGGTATTCAAGATTAGTAAAAATTTCTTATGAGTGTTTTGAATACTAAGAGAAGTTTGTTGCTTGATGATTGTTTTGAGATATGGAGGTAATAATATCAAAGTCATGCTAGTTGAGTAGTTGTGAAATTGAGAAATGCTTGTGTTGAAGTTTGCAAGTCCCGTAGCATGCATGTATGGTAAACGTTATGTAACAAATTTGAAACATGAGGTGTTATTTGATTGTCCTCCTTATGAGTGGCGGTCGGGGACGAGCGATGGTCTTTTCCTACCAATCTATCCCCCTAGGAGCATGCGCGTAGTGCCAATATTTTTGATGACTTGTAGATTTTTGCAATAAGTATGTGAGTTCTTTATGACTAATGTTGATTCCATGGATTATACGCACTCTCCCCCTTCCATCCTTGCTAGCCTCTTCGGTACCGTGCATTGCCCTTTCTCACATTGAGAGTTGGCGCAAACTTCGCCGGTGCATCCAAACCCCGTGATATGATACACTCTTTCACACATAAACCTCCTTATATCTTCCTCAAAACAGCCACCATACCTACCTATTATGGCATTTCCATAGCCATTCCGAGATATATTTCCATGCAACTTTCCACCATTCTGTTTATCATGACACATTCATTATTGTCATATTGCTTAGCATGATCATGTAGTTGACATAGTATTTGTGGCAAAGCCACCATTCATAATTCTTTCATACATGTCACTCTTGGTCCATTGCATATCCCGGTACACCGCCGGAGGCATTCATATAGAGTCATCTTTTGTTCTAGTATCGAGTTGTAATCATTGAGTTGTAAATAAATAGAAGTGTGATGATCATCATTTTTTAGAACATTGTCCCAAGTGAGGAATTATAAAAAAGAGAAAGGCCATAAAAAAGAGAAAGGCCATAAAAATAGAAGGCCAAAAAAATAAGAGAAAGAGAGAGAAGGGACAATGTTACTATCCTTTGCCACTCTTGTGCTTCAAAGTAGCACCGTAATCTTCATGATAGAGAGTCTCTTGTTTTGTCATTTTCATATACTAGTGGGAATTTTCATTATAGAACTTGGCTTGTATATTCCAACAATGGGCCTCCTCAAGTGCCCTAGGTCTTTGTGAGCAAGCAAGTTGGATGCACACCCACTTAGTTTCTTTTGTTGAGCTTTCATACATTTATAGCTCTAGTGCATCTGTTGCATGGCAATCCCTACTCCTTGCATCAGCATCAATCGGTGGGCATCTCCATAGCCCATTGATTAGCCTCGTTGATGTGAGACTTTCTCTTTTTTTTTATTCTCCACATAACCCCCCTCATTATATTCTATTCCACCCATAGTGCTATGTCCATGGCTCGTGCTCATATATTGCGTGAAAGTTTATAGGTTTGAGATTACTAAAGTATGAAACAATTGATTGGCTTGTCATCGGGGTTGTGCATGATGAGAGCATTCTTGTGTGACGAAAATGAAACATGACTAAACTATATGATTTTGTAGGGCTGAACTTTCTTTGGCCATGTTATTTTGAGAAGACATAATTGCTTTGTTAGTATGCTTGAAGTATTATTATTTCTATGTCAATATGAACTTTTGTCTTGAATCTTTCGGATCTGAATATTCATACCACAATTAAGAAGAATTACATTAAAATTATGCCAAGTAGCACTCCGCATCAAAAATTCTGTTTTTATCATTTACCTACTCGAGGACGAGCAGGAATTAAGCTTGCGGATGCTTGATACGTCTCCAACGTATCTATAATTTTTGATTGCTCCATGCTATATTATCTACTATTTTGGACATTATTGGGCTTTATTATCCACTTTTATATTATTTTTGGGACTAACCTATTAACCGGAGGCCCAACCCAGAATTGTTCTTTTTTGCATGTTTTAGGGTTTTGAAGAAAAGGAATATCAAATGGAGTCCAAACGGAATGAAACCTTCGGGAACGTGATTTTCTCAACGAACAAGACCAAGGAGACTTGGGCCCTACGTCAAGACACAAAAGATGAGGCCACGAGGTAGGGGGCGCGCCTACCCCCCTCCCCAGGCGCGCCCTCCACCCTCGTGGGCCCCCCTGTTGCTCCACCGACGTACTCCTTCCTCCTATATATACCTACGTACCCCGAAACGATCAGATACGGAGCCAAAAACCTAATTCCACCGCCGCAACTTTCTGTATCCACGAGATCCCATCTTGGGGCTTGTTCCGGAGCTCCGCCGGAGGGGGCATCGATCACGGAGGGCTTCTACATCAACACCATAGCCCCTCCGATGAAGTGTGAGTAGTTTACCTCAGACCTTCGGGTCCATAGATATTAGCTAGATGGCTTCTTCTCTCTTTTTGGATCTCAATACAATGTTCTCCCCCTCTCTTGTGGAGAACTATTCGATGTAATCTTCTTTTTGCGGTGTGTTTGTTGAGACCGATGAATTGTGGGTTTATGATCAAGTCTATGTATGAACAATATTTGAATCTTCTCTGAATTCTTTTATGTATGATTGGTTATCTTTGCAAGTCTCTTCGAATTATCAGTTTGCTTTGGCCTACTTGATTGATCTTTCTTGCAACGGGAGAAGTGCTTAGCTTTGGGTTCAATCTTGCGGTGTCCTTTACATCATGTCATCTTGCTTAAGGCGTTACTCTGTTTTTAACTTAATACTCTAGATGCATGCTAGATAGCGGTCGATGAGTGGAGTAATAGTAGTAGATGCAGGCAGGAGTCGGTCTACTTGTCTCGGACGTGATGCCTATATACATGATCATACCTAGATATTCTCATAACTATGCTCAATTCTGTCAATTGCTCAATAGTAATTTGTTCACCTACCGTAGAATACTTATGCTCTCGAGAGAAGCCACTAGTGAAACCTATGGCCCCCGGGTCTATCCTCATCATATTAATCTCCTACTACTTAGTTATTTCCTTTGCTTTTTTACTTTGCCTTTATTTTACTTTGCATCTTTATCACAAAAATACCAAAAATATTATCTTATCATATCTATCAGATCTCACTCTCATAAGTGGCCGTGTAGGGATTGACAACTCCTATTCGCGTTGGTTGCGAGGATTTATTTGTTTTGTGCAAGTACGAGGGACTCGCGCATAGCCTCCTACCGGATTGATACCTTGGTTCTCAAAAACCGAGGGAAATACTTACGCTACTTTGCTGCATCATCCCTTCCTCTTCGGGGAAAACCAATGCAGTGCTCAAGAGGTAGCACCAGGTCGCCCCGGACGGCCATGGGTACAGGGGCAATGGCGGCATCGAAGTCGAAGTTGGGGTCGGCGTTCAGAAGGTGGCTGAAGACACGGGAGAAGGCACGCTGAAGCAGGCCGCGACCCCTCTCCTCCACAAGTTGCTGAGCTCTTGCAGATTGAGCCTCCAGGCACGTCACCACCTCGGTGAAGAAGGTCAGGTGGCTGGCGTAGTCACTTGAGTGAGGGGTCGGGGCATTCTCGTCGCAGATGTAACCCAGGGCGGTGTTGGCCTTGTTCCGAAGGTCTTGAAGCATAGGAGCATGCTCGCGCTCCAGCGTCCGACGTTGAAGCACTTCCTCCCTGTTTTGTCGTGCGATGGCCTCAACATCATCAACTCGTTTCCGGAGGGAAGACAGCTCGGCGTGGGCGGAGGCCAAGTCCACCTGCGCCGTGACCAGGGTGGCGGTTGTGGCCTCCGCACGCCTCTCAACCTCGTCCAACCTGGGCCTGAGGGCGGCGGCCCTGCCTGCACCCTCCTGACCAGCGAGCTTCAGCTTCAAGTCGTACCTGCCCTCCAGGTCTGCGCGAACCTCGGCCACACGGTGACTGATCTGTTCCTCGACTCTGGCCTCGCGGGCCCCGACGGCATCTTCAGCTTGAGCGACTTGACGCTCCCTCGTCTCTAGTCGCTCAAGCTCGAGGCTGTGCTCCACGGCCTCCAGTGCCAACGTCTCCTCTCGCCGCCGGACCTCCTCTTCCCTTGCAGGCATCCCCCTCATTGACGCAAGGGAGGCCCCATGCACCTCGACTTGCTGCTCAAGGGACGCACTCCAGGCCTGGGCTCCCACACGCGCTCCTCCGCAGCCTCGCAGTGGCAATCGGCCTCGTGAGCTTCTTCCAAAGCTCGCGAGCAGGCCTCATTGGCAATCTTGAGGGACGCCTCGGCCTTCGCGTTCTCAAGGCCGCGATGATAACGACCCAGGTTGATGGCCACTCATAGCTTACGCCGCTCCTCCACCAACTGAAGACCTTCAGCCTCAAGATGCGAGTCGACGCCCGCAAGCTCTTCACCAAGGCAGTTCATCGCGCCCATCGCCTCCTGGAAGAGCTCGTGGCAAACCACGCTGCACCCGCGCTCGAGCTCGTACGCTCGGACCACCTCGTCCTCCACCTCGGGGGCTGTGGGTGGAGCATCAAGTGGCGCACCACCTCCCAATTGGGGGCTGGGGGCTGGCACAGCCCCAGGCGCTAGCTGACCCTCACGAGGGGTCCGGACCGAACAAGGCCCGCTGCTTGAAGGAGACTCCAGGATCGAGGCTAGCCATCTACCAACCGTGAACAAGGGAGGAGCCATTGGCACGCCTACTGCACTCCGAGCAAGGTCGGGAAGGAAGGACGGCGAAGGCGCAAGCTCGGGGCGCCTTGATGACGGACCAACTCCCTAGGCTGACCCCACACCGTGGGTAGCGTCCGAGCCTGTAGCGCTGGAGCTTGGCGGGCGCGATGGGACGAGAGGGAGATGCTTCTCTGGAGATTTCGCGGCCTTAGCAGAAGGGGGCCTGAGGGGACAATCGTCAGGAAAGGAAGGTGGCACATAGAAGATCACCAAGATAAGGTACTTACTCATCGATAGCGATGTACTTCCGTCGCTTCAACGGCCCGAAGATGTTGCTGCCGCTGGGGGATCCCTTCCTCTTATGGAGCTCCTCGAAGTCCACACAAAGGCGACCAAAGCGCTGGACGTGACGGCCGGCGCGCGGCGGAGCCGAAGAAGAACCAAGAGGGATGGCTTCAGGGGAGCCCGGCTGCAGCGAACAGCCCAGCTCTTTCTCGCTACGACCTCCCGAGGCTCCTGGAGCCTCGGCCTTGGGAGCCGCATGCTGCATCTCATCAACGAATGACGTCTCAGGAGGGGTGTTGCAAGCTCCCAAGGACGATGCCCCTGGATCACCGCTCGACATGTGCTCCTCAACATCTGAACAGTCGGCCACCATCGCCGCTCACTCCCCCGCACCGTCACCTGGGGCGAGCTCGGCACCGGCAGCAAAGAATGGGACCACGATGACGGGATTCTCGCGGGGTCCCGCCAAGCCAATTGGGCCCTCGAAGGAAGGCATGTTCACGGCAAAGGTGACCTTGTTCTCATGACGGTACAACATGCATCTTTTCTTGGGCATCTCGTCCGGCAGAGGGACACCAGATAGGACCGTGAGCACCGTCTGCCACGCAGCGAGAGGGAGCCCCTCCTCGTGAACCCTCATATTGTCCTGTCTGCTGAGCAAGACCCACATTGGGCGAGAATGGCGCTGAAGCGGAGCAACTCGACGCCTGACGAACTCCCTCGCCACCATGGGCGCAGTCACGCCAAGGTCCTTCAACCACCTCAGCCTAGCCCGGACGGGGCAAGGAAGGGGCTCATGAGCTTCTAATGGCCACAGCCGGAGTTTGGAATGGCAGGCCCCACCGGAGCTTGGAGCAGAGGGTTGAGCACGCCGGCATCAACAAACACCCATCGCGTGCGGAACTCGCTCGCGGATGAAGGGAGCTCAAAGTCGATCCCCATGCCTGCTGTCGCAGCCATGGCCTGGAAGCCCGCACACACTAAGCTCTTCCGGGCACCAGTGAGATGCAGAGAGAAGTGGCGGAGGAGTGCCACGGAGGGGGTGATGCCCACCATGGCCTCACACACAAAAGCAAAGACGGGAAGAAGGGTCACAGATTGAGGGTCGAGATGGAGCATGTGGATCTGATAGTGCTCGAGCACCGCGTTGAAGAAGGCGGAGAAGGGAGGAAGCAGGCCATCCCAGAGGGCGTCAATGAAGATCGGAACCTCGGTGACTGCCCGAGCCATGCTGGAGCGAGACACAGGCCAGGCCGGCGTCTCTCCCCACTCTTTGAAGTTGGAGGCGAGCATGGGGCGCACCTTGCCCATAGCCTCGTCGTTGAGCACCCGAGGCCGGCTGAGCGCCAGCTCGAAGGATGGAGACGCAGTTGGCGAGGACAGAGGTTTCTTCCCCTTTTTGGCTTGCTTAGGCGCCATGGCGGTGAAGCCGGCGGAGTGCAAGTTGGATTGGGAAGGCGGAGTAGGACGTCGAAGGAGCAGGGAGATTGGAAGAGCCGGGCGCGGAGAGGGAAGAATAATTGTGCAAGAAGCGGGGCCGCATAGCCAGGCGGATTCAAAGGCTGCGTGGGGAAGCGGAGACTCCCACGTCCAATCAACCACCACGCATCAACCGAGGCCGTAGGTTATTGGGGGCCTATGATGCTCCGAACTTGACCCTTGGCTTCGCCGCGAAGCCAAGCCCGCGCGCACCTTGGGCCCGGGGGCTACTGTCGGCGTTCTGGGAACGGGGGTCCCCAGACTTGCCTGCCTGCGGCCCCCGGCATGGCGGAGCCAGCAGGCCATACGGCCCATCTTCATCGACAAAGCATCCAAGACCCTCGCAAGGGTCCAAGCCTCGCGAGGCGGACGACGCAAGACCTCCTCCCGAGCGGCCTAGTCAGGCAGGCTCGCGAGGGGCGGAGATGTCAAGGCGAGGCAAACCTCACGAGGCTCTTGTGACGTGAGCCATGACGATCGACACTAGGCGGGCGCCAGCACGCGCAGCGTCCTTGTTTCCTCTTTGGTGCAAAGGAGGCAAGCGCAGCAACGGAGTACCGAGGCATCAGGCAAAGGTTGCCATTTCGGTGCAACAAGACCAAGACCATGGACTGCAAGACGGAGGTCATCATGGAGCCCAAGACGGCGTCACTACCAGAGCTTTGTGCAGGCGAAGACTACTTTTGTCAGGATGGCTCGTACTAGCTGTCCCGCTTCAAATTAGCCCGCCATTGTTGGCTCCCTTCTCGCTCGATATTTGGGAAGAGGACCAAGGCCTCTATAAATAGGACTAGCCACCACCATAGTAGGGGGATGAGACCCAGAGATAGACACAAGGCCGAAAGCACAAGAACACCTCAACCTCAGGAGGCTGTTCTTTCCCTTGTATGGTTCATCATCAGCCCAAGCGGCAATCCACCACCACCACACTGGAGTAGGGTATTACACCACAACGGTGGCCCGAACCAGTATAAACCCCGTGTCTTTCTGTGTTGTGAGTTCGTCGAGTCCGTCCGCAAGATCTTAGCGAGCTAGAGCGTAGATCGGTAGGAGGGAAAGACTTCGCGCGCACCCAAGTGTTCGAACCTTAAGGGTTAGCCGGAGCCCCACATCCGACAGAGGTAGGTGACAATGTGGGACAAAGAGATAAGTGAGGGGGCCCACGTAGGGACCACAACCCCCAGGGCTCGCCAGGAGGTGCTGGCGCGCCCAGGTGGGTTTTGCCCACCTGGTGCACCCCCATCTGGTTATTTTTGCACCAAAAATTCTTAAATATTCAGGAAAAAATCATATAAAATTTTCAGGGCATTCTGAGAACTTTTATTTTTGCGTTATTTTTTATGCACGGGAAATTCAGAAAACAGACAAAACATGGCATTTTATTTTATTTAACTAATGATAACATAGAATAAAAAGTAGGGACAGAAAGTAGTGCTTACTAAATTCATCAACTTCATACTATTCAAAAATGATCCATTAATAAGGTTGATCAAGTCTTATTAACAACCACTTTCGGTTAGCATGAAACCGAAGAACTTCCATAAATCACTAAGTTACCTCAATACGGATTTGCATTTCCCCAACAATAAGCATTTCATATTTCTTTTTGACAGTAGGTAGAGGTATTTGAAAACTTCCAATAGTGATTGTCGGAGATTTTTCAATAACATTAATACAATTCACTTGGAATTGTTTCTTCAGAAAGTGCACCGTATGCTCATTACCATTAATATGAAAAGTGACCTTGCTTTTATTGCAATCAATAACATCCCCTGCGGCATTCAAGAAGGGTCTACCAAGGATAATCGACATGTTGTCATCCTCGGGCATCTCAAGTATAAAAAAGTCTGTCAAAATAGTAACATTAGCAACAACAACGGGCACATCCTCACATATACCGATAGGTTTGACAGTTGATTTGTCTGCCATTTGCAAGAAAATTTCAGTACTGTGAGTTTATTCAAGTCAAGTCTTTTATATAAAGAGAAAGGCATAACACTAACACCAGCTCCTAAGTCACACAAAGCATTTTTCACATATTTCTTTTTGACAGAGCATGGTATAGTTGGTATTCCCGGATCTCCATGTTTTTTAGGTACTCCATCTTTAAAAGTATAATTAGCAAGCATAGTGGAGATTTTAGCTTCTGGTATTTTCCTCTTATTTTTGATGATGTCTTTCATATACTTTGCATAAGGAGGCATTTTCAAGATATCAGTCAAGCGAGTACACAAAAAGACTGGCCTCAGCATTTCACCAAAGCGTTCAAATTCTTCATCATTCTTTTTAGTTGACTTGGGTGGAAAAGGCATAGAATTTTTAACCCACGGTTCTCTTTCTTTACCGTGTTTTCTAACAACAAAGTCTCTTTTGTCATATCTTTTATTTTTAGGTTGTGGGTTATCAAGATCAACAGGTGGTTCTATCTCAACATCATTATCTGGTTCTTTATCATTGGTTGGTTGAGATCCTTCATGAACCTCATCATTATCTTTTTCATTAGGTGAGTGTTCATTACCATATTGAGTTTCAGCATCAGAGATAGAAACTTCATTTTCATTATCAGGAGGTTTTCCTATTTCAGGTTCACTAGAAGCATGTGAAGTCCTATCATTTTTATTTTTCTTTTTCTTCCTAGAAGGACTAGGTGCACTAGTGTTATCCCTTTGTGAATCTTGTTCAATTCTTTTAGGGTGTCCCTCGGGATAAAGTGGTTCCTGAGTCATTTTAACTCCTCTAGTTGCAACTCTAACAGCAAAGTCATGCGTATTATGATTCATTTCATCAGGTAATTCTCTTTGAGATTTAGCAACTTGTTCTAATTGAGTTTGAACCATAGAAGCATGTTTTCCAACACCTCTAACATCATTTGATATTCTAAATTACAAGTCACTCAAGCGAGCAATCATATCATAGTTGTATTTCAATTGTTTCATAACATTTGCATTGAAGTGATATTTTTTTCTAATATAGTTTTCAAACTCATAAAGGCATTGACTAGGATGCATATTGTGAGTATTATCATTTTCATTAAACTTCATAAGAGAATTTACTTCTACCACCTTAGGCAGTGGTGGTGTATTAAGCCCATGTATTTCTTCAATAGGAGGTAAATTTTTAACATCCTCGGCTTTAATACATTTCTCCTTCATAGATTTCTTTGCCTCTTGCATATCTTCAGGACTGAGATATAATATACCCCTCTCCTTCGGAGTGGGTTTAGGTGGTGGTTGAGGAATAGTCCAATCATAATAATTTTTCAATATGTTATTCAATAATTCTTCAGCTGGAGCAATAGTTCGTTCCCTGAAAACACAACCAACACAACTATCTAGGAAGTCCCTAGAAGCATCGGTTAGTCCATTATAGAAGATATCAAGTATTTCATTTTTCTTAAGAGGATGATCAGGCAAAGCATTAAGTAACTGGCAAAGCCTCCCCCAAGCTTGTGGGAGACTCTCTTCTTTAGTTTGCACAAAGTTAAATATTTCCTGTAAGGCAGATTGTTTCATATGAGCAGGAAAATATTTTTCAAAAAAGTAATAAACCATATCCTGGGGACTATGCACACAACCAGGAGCAAGAGTATTGTACCGAGATTTAGCATCACCCTTTAATGAGAAAGGAAATAATTTGAGAATAAAGTAATAACGATTTTTCTCATCATGTGTAAAAAGGGTGGCTATGTCATTCAACTTAGTAAGATGTGCCACACCAGTTTCAGTTGCATAACCATGGAAAGGATCAGATTCAACCAAAGTAATTAACTCTAGGTCGACAGAGAATTCATAATCCTTATCAGCAATACAGATAGGTGAAGTAGCAAACTTAGGATCACATTTCATTCTAGCATTCAGGGATTTTTCTTTATACTTCTGTAGTAGTTTCTCTAGATCATCTCTATCATTGCAAGCAAGAATATCTCTAGTTGCTTCTTCACTCATAACATAACCTTCTGATACCTTAGGCAATTCATATCTAGGAAGGCTAGTTCTAGCAGGTGTTTCAGGAGTTTCAGTTCCAAGCTCATCATCAGATTCAACAACATCATGTTGTATAACTCCAGCAATTTGTTTATCAAGGAATTCACCAAGTGGCACATCATCATTATCAAGCAAGGTACTAGCATCATCATAAGCATCATTCATAGTAGAACTAGAATCATCAATAAATTGCGACATATCAGAAATAATAGCATGTGGTGGTGTTGCAAGTTTACTCATAACAGAAGGTGAATCTAAAGCAGAACTGGATGGCAGTTCCTTACCTCCCCTCGTCCTTGAGGGAAATATCTTAGTATTAGGATCCTTTGGATTCTTCATAGTGATAATATGATAATAATCCCAAGTGACTCAACAAATATAGCTATGCTCCCCGGCAACGGTGCCAGAAAAGGTCTTGATAACCCACAAGTATAGGGGATCGCAACAGTTTTTGAGGGTAGAGTATTCAACCCAAATTTATAGATTCGACACAAGGGGAACCAAAGAATATTTGAAGGTATTAGCAGCTAAGTTGTCAATTCAACCACACCTGGAGATTAATTATCTGCAGCAATATGATCAGTAGCAAAGTAGTTTGATAGTTTTGATAGTAGTGACAGTAGTAACGGTAACAGTAACAATGATAGCAGTAATTTGTAGCAAGTGTAACAGTGATGATAGCAGTAGTAACGCAGCAAAATCAATATAAGATAAATTCATAGGCATTGGATCGGTGACTTGTTGGATGATATTCATCATGAGACAATTATAACCTAGGGCGATATGGCACTAGCTCCAGTTATCGATATAATGTAGGCATGTATTCCGTAAATAGTCATACGTGCTCTATTAAAAGAACTTGCATGACATCTTTTGTCCTACCCTCCCGTGGCAGCGGGGTCCATATTGGAAACTAAGGGATATTAAGGCATCCTTTTAATAGAGAACCGGAAAAAAGCGTTAACACATAGTGAATACATGAACTCCTCAAACTACGGTCATCACCGGGACTGGGCCCGGTTGTTGTCACTCCGGTGTTGCCGAATCATAACCGTAGTAGGTGACTATAACTTGCAAGATCGGATCTAAAACATGGATATAATGATGAATTCATAAACGATTCAGATCTGAAATCATGGCACCTAAGCCCAAAGTGACAAGCATTAAGCATGGCAAAGTCATAGCGACATCAATCTAAGAACATAGTGAATAATAGGGATCAGGCCCTAATCAAAATAACTCGATTACATGATGAATCTCATCCAACTCCTCACCGACCAGCGAGCCTATGAAGAAATTACTCGCTCCCGGTGGGGAGTATCATGGAATTGGTGATGGAGATTAGTTGGTGATGACGAAGAACGAAGATCCCCCTCTCCGGAGCCCCAAACGGACTCCAGATCTGCCCTCCCGAGGAAGAACAGGGCTTGGAGGCGGCTCTGTCTCGTGGATCGCGATAATTCCTTCTCCCTGATTTTTTTCTAGAATAATGTGAATTTATAGTATCAGGGGGGTCATCAGTGGGGCCACTAGGTGGGTACAACCCACCTGGGCGCGCCAGGAGAGGGGGCGCGCCCTAGTGAGTTGTGCCCACCCAAGGGCCCCTCTCTGGTGGGTCTTGGCTCCAGAAATTCTTATTTTTGATATAAAAAATCCTCAAAAAGTTTCGTTCCATTCCGAGAACTTATATTTCTGCACAAAAACAACACCATGGTAGTTCTGCTGAAAACAGCGTCAGTCTGGGGTTAGTTTCATTCAAATCATGCAAATTAGAGTCCAAAACAAGAGGATAAGCATGAGAAAAAGTAGATACGATGGAGACATATCACAGCTTTGTCCCATCCATGTGGTGGTTGGTCTAGTTCGCCAGCATGATTATATCTTGACGGTGTTGGCTCAAGGGCCTCGTCGTCAAATTGTGGTAGGAGCCTGCGCTTCGGGTAGCTTTTTGTTGGGCGCTCAAAGTTGTATTCTTCGGCAGCCAAGACCTTGGTCCATCTATCGTTGAGCGTATATTGTTCGGCTTGAAGCTGTTGTTTCTTTTTGAGGCTCCTCGCAGTGGCAATAAGTTGTCGCGTGAAGCGTTCTTGCTCGAGGGGTTCCTCTGGTACGATAAAATCTTTGTTACCGAGGCTAACATCTTCCTCGGAGATCGGTAGATAATTACTATCCTCCGAATCCTCGCGATCGACAGGTTTGTTTGGGTTGACTTGTCCTTCTTCCCACTCATCCTGGCCAACAACAGGCTCGATGGAGTAGTCGGAGTCTTCGGCATCCTTCGGAGTGTCATTATCTCTGGTGCCGGTATTGATTTCCTTTTCGCGACGCGGTCATGAGCGGTGCCGCTGACGTCGGCGTTTTGGTGGTGCCTCGATAGGCTTGTCCTCAATCGGATGTTTAGCGCTGTCGTCATCCTTTTTCGGGGGTATCCACCATATACACATCGTAAGTGGAAGTGGCCGTCCAACGCCCAGTGATAGGCGGGTTTTGGCCTGGTTTGGCTCCGGCATCATCGTCCATACCGTCGATGTCGTCGAAGGCGTAGTCTAGCATGTCGGTCAAGTCCTCGACAATGGCTATTAAGTGGGTGGTGGGTGGGACGCAAAATTCCCTGCTCTTGGCCCCTAGTTCGGGCTGGGCGTAGTTCGGAGGTGATACTTCTGTAATGGCGAGGGGTCACATTAAGTCCAGAGCCTCGTTTAGGAGCGAAGGCTGGACGGGTGACCGAGGACCTGCGGAGCTGGGCATCAAAAATGTCACCTGATTGTGGTCAATGGACGCAGGCCCGGAAAGTTCGGAGTTAGCATCCGGGGGTGAGCCCGGCTTCTCGATGACAGGGAGAGTCCTGTTTGATTCCAGGCCTGCCGATGATATGATCACCTCTGGGTCTCCGGCAGGGAGCTCCATAGTAGGAGAGGATCCGGCGGGGTTCAGACTCCCGTCTTCGGACAGGGTGGTCCGCTCAGGATCTAAGGCCAGGGAAGGAACGATAGTTGATCCTTGAATGGAGCCTGATGGTGGATCCAACGGGTTTCCTTCTTGTAGATGAGGAACAGCGGTCGAGGCCGAGAACCCTTCGAAGATCAAGTCTCCTCGGATATCAGCGATATAGTTCAGGCTTCCGAACCTGATCTGAGGACCAGGGACGTAGCTATCGATCTGTTCAAGGTGACCAGTTGAATTGGCACGCAAAGCGAAGCTGCCAAACACGAAAAGTTGACCAGGGAGGAAGGTTTCCCCGGAAACAACATCATTGTCGATGATCAAACAAGCCATCAAGCCTTCTGCCAATGACACAGTGGAACTCTTAGTGAAAGCACCAATGTTGGTGTCAAAAGTGGCTGATCTTGGGTAGGGGGTCCCGAACTGTGCGTCTGAGGATCGAAGGTAACAAGGGACAAAGGGAACACGATGTTTACCCAGGTCCAGGCCCTCTTGATGGAGGTAAAACCCTACGTCCTGCTTGATTGTATTTGATGAGTATAGGGGTTACAAGAGTTGATCTACCTCAAGATCATAATGGATAAATCCTAGATGTCTAGACTGTATGAATTCTGATTGCCTCTACAGACTAAACCCTTCGGTTTATATACACACCGGAGGGGCCTAGGGTTGTACGGAGTCGGTTTGTAGAGAAAGGAAATTACATATCTGGACACCAATCTTGACATCCATGCATAGGGGAGTCCTACCCGGACACGGGGGAAAGTCTTCCGCTTTATATCTTCATGGCCCATCAGTCCGGCCCATACCAAATAGCCCGGACACCCGAGGACCCCTTAATCCAGGACTCCCTCAGCCTTTCTTGCAACAAGCTCTACATATGAAAGGTGGATCATGCATGGAGGAAGAATGTGGAGACTTTTTTCTGGGTGGTAGGATTGGGGCTAAATTTAATAATGTTATTGGGCATTACTTTCAAACCAAGAAGGAAATTTGGCAAGGAGACCTTATGTCACCAATTCTCTTTAGCATAATTGCATATCTGTTGATAGCCTCATAGAAATGACTAGGTGGGAGGATCAGGTGGGTGGACTAACCAGGATTTGGTGGACAGAGGTGTATCCATTCTCCGATATGTGGATGCCATTATTATCTTCATGGTTTTCTATCTCTTGGAGAAACTGTTGGGGTCTAAATATAAACTTCCATAAGAGTGAACTCTTCCGCCTCGGATGCGTCGAAGAGGAAGTGCATATTTATAAAGAACTTTTTGCTTGTGAGGGTGGTAAGTTTCCATTTAGGTATCTCAGGATACTTATTCACTTTCAAGAACATCCTAACAAAGAGTGGTTGTCTACTAGAGACCGATTTGAAAAGAAGCTTAGTTTTTGGAAGGAAAAACTGATGCCTTACAAGGGATGTTTAGTTCTTGTCAACTGTGTACTCATCTGCCTACCTATTGTATGCTCTGTCTCTCCCTCTCTCTCTCTCTCTCTCTCTGAAATGCCAAAAGGGGTTACAAAAGATACTAGATTATCACTGCTCCAAATTCTTCTAGTAGAGTGAGAAAGTATTGCTTGGCGAAGTGGGGTATTCTCTGCAGTCCAAAAGACCAAAGAAGACCGAGAATCGAAGAACTTGGGAATAGGATTAAATTCTTATTGAGAAAATGGCTATATAAGATGATGAAGGGTGTGCACCTGGAGTTGTTGGCGGAATAAAATATCTACACTCCAAAACTTTGTCCCATGTCTTGGCAAAATCAATAGACTCCCCCTTTTGAATCACTTTGATGCGGGTAAAGTTTATGTTAGTTTTAAAGTTGGTGATGTGCGTAGAGGCTCTGGGACGATACTTGGTCAGATGACATATGCCATTAGCTTTGCAAATCTGTTTCTATAGTATGAGGGACTGATCTTTTGAATGTTCAGTTTCGGCAAGCCTTCATCGAAGATAAGTGGGCTGTTTGGCTCGATTTAGTATGTAGGTTAATAGTGATCAACCTAACTAACGGACTCGATTCTTTGAAATGGTTTTTTACATCCTACGGATGTTCTCTCGGTTAATATGTATGCGGATCTAATTAATATGGACAATATCTTTTGTAGGATGCATATTTGGAAAATTAAGACTGTGTGCATCGCAGTGAAGCAGAGCTCGGGTTTTTTTATCCTCCTTCTATGGAAAAGAAAAGAAAATCTTGCAAGTAATGGTCACGTGCATAGAAAAATATGCAATGATTAAAATTAAATAAGTTAAGGTGAAATAAAAAGTTACCATCTTATGCAATGGTACAAAATACATAGTACTTTCGGCAGAAAAATTGGGGCTGGCATATATGTAAACCACCTAAACATTTATTTTGGGTAAGTCAATTTTTTGAGCCAATAGGTTAAGATTCAATCGCCATCCTTTTTTCTTTTCCCTCCAGCTTCTTTCCTCCTCTGACCATCAGTCTCTCAGAAAATTGACTTACCCAAATTACAAATTCAGTCAATAACTTATAAATACTTATTGTGAGAAAAAATAACAGAACACGCAGTAGTAATAGCTATTGACCTATGTGTCCAATCATTGCGAACCAACCTGTGGTTAGATGGTTAGAGAGAATGTGGTGCTCATAGGGTAGGATGTGCGTGTATGTGTTTATAGAGATGAGTGTATGCGCGTCTATATGAGCGCTTGTCTGTACTGATGTTGAATAAAAAAAATATGTGTCCAATCATCAACGGGTAGAATTACCATTCCACATCGGTAAAGTAGTGTATTTGGTATGACTCTGTGACAAGGAAACATACTTCTTTCCCCACAGAAAAGGAGAGAAAATGTACTTCTAGAATTTATTAGGACACAAGTTTGGGCTAGCTTCTGGGTGGCGTTACCAGTTTCTATGACTTGTTTTGAAAGTTAGCAAAAGAGCTACCAAAATTTCATTAAGAGAAAAAAACAAATGGCTAAAAATCTGCTCAATTTATTGAGAAGAATCGGACAAAAACTTAAGATCCTACGACTTCGACTTCGCCGCAACCTCATCAAAGTGCACTTTCCCGCTACATCGGCCATGTTTGTCACAAATTTGTTTAGCAACCTCGTCGACACCAGGTAGAAGATATATCTGATAAGTGTGCTGTTCTTTTCGCTAGAGAACGGTCAACAGGACTCGTCCGACACTTCCCACATGTCAAAAGGCTCCTACCGATCCTCAAAAAAGAAAAAAAAGGCTCCTACCGAGTAATTCTCCCCGCAAAAAAAGAATTTTTGTTCTCTTGTCTCAACGATACATTGACGTAGGACTATCTCATCGCACGAGTGAGTAGGAGTAAAACTGATGGCGGCGGCCGGAAATGATGGCGGCGTATTCGGTGGATGAGTGCATCCGCCGTACCTACACCCACCGTCTCCACACTACACCATGGGCGCGTGCGTGTTGGGTCCCTTCGGCATGAGACGGTCAGCAGCTGATTGATGGCCAGCTCGGCAGTGTTTTGCTTTTTGGCTTAAAGAGGGGACCCTAAGATCTTGGAGAAAAGTCTCGTATGGGCGGATTGTTTATGAGAGCCAATGGATCCCTAAACTTGTACTCCCATCACAAACACATTAAAATATGTCTATATGCATTATTATTATTTTACCGGGTCTATATGCATTTGATTTATTTAGAAAAAATAGAACATATATGACCCAAATTGATTTAGAAAAAATATAACATATTATATTGTGAACGGAGAGAGTATTATATAAGGCTACTTGTAGTGAGGAGTATCATACACTAGTATCATGCGTATCATACTAGTGTATTATATTATATTTGTAGTATTAGTATCATATGTGGTCTCATTTTTTGGCATGCATGACACATAGTAGCATATAATTTATTATGATATGGTATCATAATATGATACTCAACCATCTCTTTCTTCATTTAAATCTATGCCATATCATCAACATTATTTACTTCGCATGCATGATACTCCATCCGTTCCAAACAGTGGCGGAGGACTCCAGTGGGCAAGGTATGGCGGCTGCCATACCTTAATTTTTGAGCAAAAATAATCTATACCTATGCGTCAATCGGCTCGGCTGTCTCTCGTTTCATTTGACCGCTGGCAAAAAACGCTAAAAAGAGAAAGAGGGTGGCCGCTAGACTGATGGGCCAGGTGGTCAGTTTCCATTGAGCGCGGCAGGCACGGAGCAGAGACGCACATGAACTCCGCACGAGAGGCACAAAACAAAGCCAAGCTGCTAGTGCGACGGCGGCGGCTGGCCGTTGAAAACTTCATTACATTTATCTATATACAAGTATATGTTTTAGGTAGTTTTTCAATATCCAAAATAAGTGACTGACATGAAGAAAAGTTTCCTCAACCGGCCAACCCAGCAAAACTTCACGCACCTGAGATATAGCACAAACGATTGAAACATGTCTACATTTTAATTGTCTTTGGCATAGTTAAAAAAGACACACTTAAGCGAGGGCTTAAGTGCGCCTAAGCTCCAGGCGATAGCAAAACGTCTAGCGTATAATTATGCATAAGCATGCGCTTTGATCAGTAAGACAGTGGCAAAACACATAATTAAGGTCTAGCGCTTTTTAAACTATGGTATTTGGTTATTATTCGTTCGTAGTGTGTATCGACGCTTTTGATTTGTATCAAAAAAATATCTTTGCTTAAGACTTTGCCACACCTTAATTTTTTTTCGTCCTTCGCCTTTGGTTCCAAAATATAATGTTTCCTCTATTCCCGCACTTCAACTTTGACTATAAATTTAATCAACAACACCGACTGCGGCAGGAGCAAAAGTTATACGAGTGATTCATATTCAAAAGAAGTTTTCAATTATATAATTTTTTCTCCCGCCGCAGTTGGTCTCGTTGGTTAAATTTATGGTCAAAATTGAACCTCGAAAAGCGCGACCGCATTATATTTTGGAATGGAGGGAGTAGTATCTATGATACTCCCACTACGATCACCCTAAGGGCAATCCCAACACGGTGCATAAAAAACGTCCCTAAATGTTTGTATCGTGTGGTCTGTTCCAGACATTTTTTGTCGTCCAACATCATATATCAAGAGTTCATCGATCAGTTAGGAGTCTGAAAACCCACAACCCAAAAGAAGACAAGTAGGAGGTTTGCGCGCGTCCAAACATCCGCCACATAGGCGCCTGACTGACGGACCCACCCAAAACCCTCACCATGATTCCGCTCTAGAAGTCTTGTTGTGCATTTACTGCAGTGTAGAGCGAACACGACTTGATGGCCGCCTACCTGCATTCCTTCTAGTCAGACTGACATGGTTGGACGGCTTTCTAAGCCGCTTCAATGTGAACACGAAAATGAGAAGCCTACTCTGGCCGCTACGATATCATTGAAGTGGAGTCGCTCCACCTAGCCCGGCTATTTAAGCAGACCAGCCTCGCCAGCAAACCCCATCTCCACTTCGCGCACCGCTGCCTCTTCTCCACACACCCCAGAGATGGGAAAGTCCAGCAGTGGCTCCTATTGGTTCTCTACGCAGGCAGGTGGATCCTCGGGGTCGTGGCATCGCCGCCCATGGTCTTCAGGCCCGTCAGTTCCCACGGTCAAGGAGGAGGTGGTGACCTCCGACAACGAGAGGAGCAGCAGTATCCATCCCTCCTCACAGAGGTCACACAGACAGACAAGAAGTACGTGCGGAAGCTCGAGCTGCTGCTCCAGCAGCCGCTCTTCGACTGTGCTCCGATGGCGCCCTCACTGCCGGGCGACTGGTGCGTCAAGGAGGGGTCGGTGTCTCCACCTCCTTAATTACTCGGTCGCAGCAACGACACCACGTCCTCATACACTACGACGACGACTGACAAGGTGGCAGCCGAGGATCAGCGTCGGGAGCAACACAACGTGGCGCGTTGTTCATCCTTCGCGGCGTCAAATGTGGCACCATACTAGGCATGCACCAACTCAGACCTCATGTTGGCCTGCGCCTACGGCTGTCCAGGACTATCACACCAACGTCCGCCCGCAGCCAACACCAGATTAACGATCAACTCTACAAGATCAGGTTGCCCGAGTCCGAGCGCTCTCCCCCTCGTTCCCTCGCCGGCAAGGGCGCGGGCAGGTGTCCACGCTCGACGATCACCAGCAGCCTGACACAGTCAGTCGTCTGCACGAGGCGGAGCAGCTGCACAACAAGTGTACACCGGTGACAAATCAGATGTCGTGACCGTTGGGAGGCCGTTCGTTGCTGGAAGGACGATGATGATGAACCGAATGCTGACGGAGGTATCAGGGGGCCTCAGAGGCCATGAATAGTTTATATCAAGTTGAAATTTCATTTGGTTTAGTTGAACTTTCTCAAATTTTGTGATTTTGGTAGTAAATGTATCGAAATTTAATAAATAGCATCCAGTTTGCATGAATTTCTCTCATTTTTGTAAAAGATCCATTTGAAATGGAGTGGACATTTTGTTCACTGGGTTGGATGGCCTCCCCCTATGACGCAGGAGCAGTCGGTTCCGCTAGTGCTGATTTGGGCGGCTGATGAAAGAAAACGAGAGATTGAAAAGCACGACAACCTTCAGATGTCAATCCAATGGCTACGACTCACAGAATTATTTGTTGACTAAGTTGATAGGCCTCAACCTTTGGGTCCCAAATTTCGACCTCAAAATATGTGACAGGCATGTAGCCCATTTGTTTTATTACTTTAGAATTTACAACCCATTTGTTGGGCGGGCCAACCTATAGAAAAGAATACTAAAAGTTCCTTTAAGGCTCAAATCCATACCTCTTCTTGAAAGATTTACACCTAGTATGGGCAGACAGAAAAAAGGTTGGTCTGGGAGTTCTTGTAAAAAAACTAAAGATGGACCAGATATTTTTCTCAAAAAAACTGGTTTGGGCATGTTCTAAGCGTGAAAAAAAATCCGGGTTGGGCAGGCCACAACCTAGTTGATAGCTGTGAGATCTAAAAAAAGTTGATACCTTATCAGTCCAATATATCAATCTCAGAAATCTGCTAGGTCTTGTATGATTGTGCTCTAAACCCTAAATCTGGTAATCGTGCCTCTAGAGACTAAAACCCATGGCTTATATACACACCGAGGGTACCTAGGTTACACATATGGCCGGTTGCCAATTAATTATGTCGGCTGGTGAGCCACCCTTATTGTACACGCAAGTCTTTGGAGGTTTCCATCTTGATTACGCCGAGGTTCATAGCTTTCAGAGTCCTTCCTTGTGTAGATCGATAGGCCGTAAGTTCGGCCCGTGGACTGTGGGTCGTATAGGTTAGTACCCCTTAGTCCAGGACACCGTCAGTAGCCCCTGAACTGGTCTTCGAAGCCAGGGACGACAGTTCCATCCTCAGACCATTGTATTCGGCATGATATTTTTGGCTTGACATCGTCGTCTTGGCAGGCGAGTTCCTCCTTTACTGATTCAAGTTCGACTTTAGGATCTTCAAAACATCCTTGGTTTCCTCTACAAGAGTCCGAGCATCTACATACATCGAACTAGGTGGACTTCACTTCATGTAATTTGAAGACATTCATCAGGAATTCAGCATGGGTCCCACCATATGTGGACCTTTGGTTATTATTTTATGATTTTTCATTATCTTTGTGCAATCTAGGGAACAAGCGCACTTATGGCTGGATGTCGAAGCATCTCCCCTCTCTTGGTTTAATGGGTATTTAATCAGCTAAGGCCACAACAGAGGCCTTACCATAACTTTTCCCCATCTCGCCCCAGCACATTACTTTCACCTCAAAGCTTAGCTTGAAAGCTCTGGCAATGGCAAGCAGTGCAAGTTCGTCGAAGCGCCCCCACGAACCTCTCAAGGGTGACTGGGGAAGTTGTTCCGTCACCCATCTACAATTGAACCGACTCGCTACTCAAGGCTATTTGCCAGATTCAGATCTTACTTCCACTCGCCTTGGCTTGAGGCGAGCGCACACAGATAATCACCCCATTCCCCATGGGAAGGAACAAGTTTTCTTTGTCCCCTTCCTATTGCGGGGTCTTGGATTCCTCATGCACCCATTCCTCTGGGATTTGCTAGAATTCTATAGGATCCAACTGCACATCTAATCCCCAACTCAATCCTACACATTTCGGGATTCATCGCCCTCTACGGGATGTACCGTTGGGGAACGTAGCAGAATTTTAAAATTTTCTACGTATCACCAAGATCAATCTATGGAGTCATCTAGCAACGAGGGAGAGAGGAGTGCATCTACATACCCTTGTAGATCGCGTGCGGAAGCGTTCAAGAGAACAGGGTTGATGGAGTCGTACTCGTTGTGATCCAAATCACCGATGACCAAGTGCCGAACGGACAACACCTCCGCGTTCAACACACGTACGATTGGGAAGACGTCTCCTCCTTCTTGATCCAGCAAGGGGGAAGGAGAGGTTGATGAAGATCCAGCAGCACGACGACGTGGTGGTGGATGCAGCAGGATCCCAGCAGGGCTTCGCCAAGCGCAAGCGGGGAGGAGAGGTGTTACAGAGGGAGAGGGAGGCGCCAAGAGCAAGGGTGCGGCTGCCCTCCCTCCCCCCTCTATATATAGGGGCCTTGGGGGGCGCCAGCCCTAGGAGATGCAATCTCCAAGGGGGCGGCAGCCAAGGGGTGGCTTCCCCCCATGCCAAGTGGGGGGCGCCCCCACCCCTAGGGTTTCCCAACCCTAGGCGCAGGGGAGGCCCAAGGGGGGGGCGCACCAGCCCACCAGGGGCTGGTTCCCCTCCCACTTCAGCCCATGGGGCCCTCCGGGATAGGTGGTCCCACCCGGTGGACCCCGGGACCCTTCCGGTGGTCCCGGTACAATACCGGCGACCCCCGAAACCTTCCCGATGGCCGAAACTGGACTTCCTATATATAAATCTTTACCTCCCGACCATTCCGGAACTCCTCGTGACGTCTGGGATCTCATCCGGGACTCCGAACAACTTTCAAGTTACTGCATACTAATATCTCTACAACCCTAGCGTCACCGAACCTTAAGTGTGTAGACCCTACGGGTTCGGGAGACATGCAGACATGACCGAGACGACTCTCCGGTCAATAACCAACAACGGGATCTGGATACCCATGTTGGCTCCCACATGCTCCTCGATGATCTCATCGGATGAACCACGATGTCGAGGATTCAATCAATCCGTATACAATTCCCTTTGTCAATCGGTACCTTACTTGCCCGAGACTCGATCATCGGTATCCCAATACCTCGTTCAATCTCGTTACCGTCAAGTCACTTTACTCGTGCCGTAATGCATGATCCCGTGATCAACCACTTGGTCACATTGAGCTCATTACGATGATGCATTACCGAGTGGGCCCAGAGATACCTCTCTGTTATACGGAGTGACAAATCCCAGTCTCAATTCGTGCCAACCCAACAGACACTTTCGGAGATACCTGTAGTGTACCTTTATAGTCACCCAGTTACGTTGTGACGTTTGGCGCACCCAAGGTACTCCTACGGTATCCGGGAGTTGCACAATCTCATGGTCTAAGGAAATGATACTTGACATTCGGAAAAGCTACAGCAAACGAACTACACGATCTTTGAGCTATGCTTAGGATTGGGTCTTGTCCATCACATCATTCTCCTAATGATGTGATCCCGTTATCAATGACATCCAATGTCCATAGTCAGGAAACCATGACTATCTTTTGATCAACGAGCTAGTCAACTAGAGGCTCACTAGGGACGTGTTGTGGTCTATGTATTCACATATGTATTACGATTTTCGGATAACACAATTATAGCATGAATAATAGACAATTATCATGAACAAAGAAATATAATAATAACCATTTTATTATTGCCTCTAGGGCATATTTCCAACAGTCTCCCACTTGCACTAGAGTCAATATTCTAGTTACATTGTGATGAATCGAACACCCATGCAGTTCTAGTGTTGATCATGTTTTGCTCTAGGGAGAGGTTTAGTCAACGGATTTGCCACATTCAGGTCTGTATGTACTTTACAAATCTCTATGTCTCCATTTTGAACACTTACAAAACCGACAACACTTCAATAGAGTTCAAGAAAGGGTTTTTTTTGACTGTGAACTGTGGGGCAAAACCCCCACAGCAGATCAAAACTTTATTGAAAAAATAACAGATACAACAAGTTGATTACAAGGAGTAACCAGGTTACAAGGAAGAAGAAAAAGGAAAGCCCTGCTAGGGAGCTGCAGTGCAAGCAGCTGACCAAGATGATGAGACTGCGCTTGTTCAACACTTATATCTTCCTCACTCTGAAAGATAAACAAGCAGACAGATGACAGGTTTTGCACATAAAAGTATCAGTGCTGACAATTCATCACATTTCTTACTGACGAATAAAGTGACACAGTTTAAAATTGCATTAACACAATATGGTATTGTTCAGGTCAAGACATGGGAGGAAATGACATTGTGAAGGAGTTGGCAGCTTCACGACACCACTGGATTACAGATCAAGAACTCATAAGTATCAATGGTTAGTGTGCTGTCAATTTATACCATTTCAGATTGGAAAATAAATAGATGGTTTAAATAATAGTAGAATGATATGGCATTGTTCATAGTTAAGACATTGCAGAATATGACATTATGCTGTAGTGGCACTACACCACAACACGGATGTAACGGCATGCAATCCGCCGGAAGAAGTCCCCTAAGAGGGCAGATAAACTGCCGGGACAGCCATTCTCCCGGCAGATAGAACTGCCACGAGAACGGCTGCCGGGAAATAGATCTCCCGGCAGATACAGATCTCCCGGCAGTTACACTGCCAAGAAGCCTCGTTTTCCCGGCAGATAGAAGTATATGCCGGTAATGCAATTCCTGGCAGATAGTCTTCCCTTGTTTTTTACTTACCCTGACACTTTTCCTGATCCTGGTAGTGTATATGTTGCTTTCGATTTCTATTCATACAGGAATTTGGTAGCATTTATATTTCTTTTGATTTCTATTCATTCAGGAATTCACTCAAGATTCAACGGCAGTTCTCAAACACATAATGACTAACACTTAGTATTTTGACTTTCGTACATGCGTTCAGTAGCATCCAGCTACATTAGTAAACATTATTTACATGTAAGACAATAATAGTTTTTGTTCAAACTAAGCTAAACAAATGGTTTGAGCTATGAATACAAGAAACATCATGTAGACTTCAAGTGCTATCATGTAGACGTCAAGTGCTATCATGTAGAAGAAACATCGTGTAGAGAGTAGCACACAAGATCTTCCAACCATGATGCCAACCTGAAAGGAGAAGATAGTAGATCTGCTATAAGTTAATAAGCTTGGTAAACTATCTATATTGTAGAACAAAAAATGGAGATTACTTGTTGTTTCTTTTACATCTTCTTATTAAATAAAGCTAGAACGTTACAATCAATTAATATGCTGAGAACCAATGAAGTAAACTAAATAACCATCATAATTGCCATCTTGTACATGAGCTTGTTGTCTATACTTCGATATCTAGTTAAGCAAAGAACAGCAAACACCTAGACATATAGTTTATTCACATGAGATTCAAAGCTATGAAACCAGGCTACTAAATAATCGTATTATTTGCAGAAGGTAGAGGCTCATAAAAGAAGACCTTAATAAAGTAGCAGCATGAACTAGAATGAGCAGAATATCTACACATACCTTTTGACTAGTACAGAATGCGCAAATATCTCAATTCTCCTCCGTGCACAAGACTTCGAGTTGTAGTGAACTCGGTTCCTAAAGCTTTGTCTAGAAATAACTAAAATATGCATGAGATAGGATCAGATAATATCAAGGCGTTACTATTCCAAAGCAAGTAGTCATACCATGTTTTAAACCAGATGCGTAGCTAACAGAAAACCTATTTCTGCTAGCAACATTTTCAGCTTAGTGTGTATCTACAACAAGATTCCTGATGTGTACAAAATACTTAATAGTGTAATGCCAGGTCAGCCACTTTTTACACATGAAAAAAATACTGGACTCTTTGTAGGAATATAAGATAAGGCATCACATATGCACTTCATAAATGGTTATATGGCAGGAGGCCTGCGACTCTGTTTCAAGTACTAGCCAATAACAAAAGACTCAGCTTCAGAAAACATAGGGCATGCAAAAGCTCAGTTCCTGGACATGTAAAAGCTTCCAATAGTTGTATGCATAAAAATGCTAAGCAAATTCAGGGCATGCATACATACACATGCCAAGCAAAATCTCGGCTCATATTTTACTGTAGTTTTATTTGCATGAAGCATATAAGAAACGAAATGCTAAATAAATTTCAATGTTCATGTATCCAAAAAGAAAAATACTGAATCTAAGACTTAAATACCAAGATTATTACCCCCTCAGCTTGCTTGTGGTTACGTACTGATGTTGCTACTTTTGCCATGAACTTATAAGTCATTCTCAGCTGCATATAGAAGCAACGACTTTAAAGCTATCGACCATAATAGTCATTGGTAAATATATAATCATAACTTCATAAGGGCATAAGCTTATGTGCTTGTATGGAGTAGTCGACGCTGCTTGGTGGAGAGGACAAACAAGATGCACACTGATCACAAAACAAACAATCCAAAATATTATTTCAGTGAAAGCATCAAATGAAAATTAGGGAATAGTTTGTAAGAATTACATATAGGAGAAAAGAGCATGGTAGTCAGCTAGCCCCATGACCCAATTCTTTTTAAAAAAATCTACTTGGGAGCATATCTCCCAATTTCCATTACTGAAAAATCACATATCTCAAGTTCGTCCCCCTCCAGGGGTACCTCAAAACATCAGTAACTAAGCCACACACACCAGCACTACTACCAAACTAGACGCAGAACCTAAACAACGAGCATCCAAACGTTCTAATTATCAGCAACAAAACAATAGTCTTATATTACTCGTGGCCCTGCATGACAAGGTACTGTACTACCAGGGTCATATTACTTGCATGTGACACTGCGAGTAGGTATTTTCTAAAATTTGAACCACATGCACATCTTAAGATATTTACCATCTCCGTGCACATAGCTTTGGTTGAATTTGTTCTTAAGCATTAAGCTAAATAAAAATAGTTTTAAGAACAGGGGATTTGGTAATTCAATAAGTCATGATGCCATGCAATTTCCAGTAGGGGCGACAGTACAAAACCCAATTGCTCTCATTTTACTCTAGAAAATTAAATTATCAAGCAAATGTTTTTCAATTCAATAATAAAGGTTGCAACACTTGAAGGGATTTCTACTATGATAGACAACTGCTGATAATTAAATTCCTGAATCACATGACTGGGAGCAGTGGCAAACTGGCAATAGAAAATTACAGAAGAAAATTCCAGATCAAACCCCATATATCTATTTTCATAAAACTAACACATTCACTAGTTAAAACTATTAAACTCTAGAAGCGTTACTTCACTTTCAGTCTACATGTGCAGAAAAATAGACAGAAAGAAGTTCTCTAGCTATATTTGCAGCACGACCTTGAAACTTAATTTCCGAAAGCTTGCATGCAGTACACCTACTGGGATTTGCTGATTTATTACGTAGTTGGAGCATCCATTTGCTGCAATGGAAGATCTCTTCACCATAAGCAAAACTTGGGCTATCGGATGACAAAGCTGGTCGTTATCTTCAGAACGTAGTGACATACAAACTCAAACACTTTCTGAAGTCGTTCTAGTTACTGCTCAGAAGAAAAAAGGAACAAAAGTTTGCAAAATTGAAATATCACCAGCCAAGTGCTCTCGGTGAGCAAGGAGGCGGCGCTGCACCTAGGGGAGGATGTAGAGGAGGTGGAGCTTCTCGGGAGAGGGGCCGTACAGGAAGGTCCGCTGCTCGGGTGAGGGAACCAGGAGGCAGCCCAACTTAGTGCTCGTGTAAGGATGCTCGTGGAGGAGGAGGCCTTGCTCGAGGGAGAAAGCTTGAGGAGGAGGAGGCCTGCTCGGGGGAGGAAACCTGTGGAGGAGGTCGCTGTTGTGGTGGGGATGGAGGGCGGTCGGCGGCATTCCTCAGGAGGAAGTAGGCGCTGGGTGCGCGGGGGATGGGGACGAGGCGGTGAAGGGTGCTCGACGACGACTAGGCGGTCGGCGGCGACTGTGTTTGGGGAGGAAGCCGGCGCTGCGGTCGAGTGGTTGGTGGCGGCAGTGGCGGCGGCGGCGGTGGCGTGGTCAGGGTTGAGGGTTAGGTTTTGCAAGATTTGGGGAAGAACTGGTGGGGCTCAAGCCGACGACCAAAGGAACCCTTGTGAATATTTCCATCTCACGCGCCCTTTGTCCCGCGCGAGCGCGCTTGGCCTAGTTATTTTTTTTAGAAACGGCCCAACTACTTTGGTTACGCGTAGCATATACTCCCGGCAGACAACAGGCCGCGGTTTAGTTGGGCCGGCAGATAGGATGACCTGCCAAGTGGACATCGTTGCCGGCAGTTTGGGTGCCCTCGTTTGTTAACTTCTCCTGGCAGTTTCTCTGCCTGTAAGTACTTCTACCGGCAGTTATTCAATTCCCGGCAGTTCATTTGCCCTTGGTTGGGTATTTCTCCCGGCAGTTAACTGCCCCTAATTAGGTGTTGTGGTGTAGTGTGGGTAGGTTCACCACACCAATGGATTACGGATGAAGAACAGAAGCATACATGCAGTGCAAAAGAAGATCACTTGCTCTGTGTAGTTTAATTTACATGGTATGAAGAAGGAACTTGGTTGTACAATTGAAAACTTAAATTGAGAAAGGACAAACTTTTGTTTATGAACTACATAATAAACTTTAAACAAGCAATTTGATGCAAACACCAAAAAATAAACAGTTGTTGCAGTCATGCCTAACCAAATATATACAACAAAGTTTGAAGGCTTGAGATGGACAAACTTACATTATTGGTGAAGACAGGCTCTATAAAGGCCTTGTCCATGCTGATGGGGGGGCAATTCAAGAAGTTTACCACAGAATCTTCTTCAAAAGCATTGCCTTTATTCTACATTTTGTTAAGAGTAAATATAGATGTGATAATATACGAAAAATGGAGAATATTTAAGATAAGATGAAGAGTGATGCTACATAACCAAGTAGCTATAAATGTAAGTGCAGCGATACAGGCAAAAGGTACAGCCAAGAGCAATGCACAGCTAAACTTCTTCAGTACCAACCTTATGGTAAGAGTAAATATAGATCTGATGTGTACAAAGTGGAGGGCAAAGGAAAATAAGCTGCAGAGTGATGGTACATGAACAACTACCTGTCATTATAAGTACACTGATAAAGGAGAGCATGTACTTACAAGAACAATGCAGAGCTAAAAAAACATTGGCATTGGATATATTCTACACTAATGTAACCATTCATACAGATCAGGTAATTTGGAGTGAACAACTGATAAACAAGCTATCATGCATACTGCTGTCACATAATGAACCAGGTATGTATGCAAGTACAGTGATATAGGACAACAGATACTAACAAGAGCAAAGCAGCGGGCAGCATATTTGCGATATCCTATCGTTCTTGTCAAACCAGAATTCTTCTTCGAGCAGATTTACTGCAAAAAAGATCCATAAGGCACATGCGGAAAAGTAGAAGTTCAAATTGTCATGTGATTTCATAGACAGTACCTCATCCGGGGAACGAGACCAGTGCATAACAAGGTTTTTCCATTCAATGTCTTCTAAATTTAGCACAGGAGACTTCATAGGAAATTTGTTTATAGACTTGCCATCAAAGTGTGATTTCTTCAGGTAACACCGATACTGCTGCAAATGCTTCCTTGAAAAGCACAAGCAAGCTTTGCTCGTCATGACTATCCATATTGACCCTCGCCTATTTACAACAATGTAATGTAAATCATTGATGTGTTCAATCAGCAGAAAACAGGAAAATAATAACCATGAATAATAGCACTTACACGTAAGTTGGACATGAAGATGTGAAAATGGTGTTTGTCTTCACAATAATCTTCCCATGATGGGAATATATGCACGTAGTCCCTAACAACATTGAAAGCATTGTATTTTAAAGTGGGAATAAATGGAATGGGGTTCCAATCTGTAGGAATTGGCCGTCTCTGCAGTTGGGATAGGTCTTCGGCCGGTGGACTTGCTGTACTTTTTGCTAGAGTGGGATTTTTCTATGGTATAGCTGGTGCTATGGCAGATGAAATTGGTATACCTTTTGCTGGAGTGCAGGTCCTGTGTGGTGGGGCTAGTGGTGTGGCCAGTGAAGTATGGGTACAGTCTGCTGGAGTCGGTCCTACGTTTTGTGTCACTAGTTGTACAACCAATATAAGTGGGGCGCTGTTTGATTTCTCCGGCACCACCACGTTTTTCAAGGACTTTGCTGGTGCTCCTTCAGGTTCGGCAATCACCCTCTTCCTTTTTGATGTTTGATGCACAAGAACAACATTTGAGTGGAAAAACATGGTATGATGATAGATGGAATATGTATTGATAATGGATGGGCATGGCATCTCGACATATATGATGAGTAAACTAAGCAGATGGCGGTGCAACAAAGTAGAAGAAATGCAAGACAACATATGCAAGATACCCGCAATCAATAAAACATGGGACATTTGCATTTTTACCCCTAGTTGGTTCCTACCCACGGGTTTTGCCCTTACTTTTCGAGCTTGCTCAGTTTTGCCCTTACTTTCTCCGTCATGGTCCCTCGAATGCCCTTCGACCGTTTGACCAAAACTTTGAAAATTCATAACTAATTCATATGAACTCAGAAAAATGCAAATAAGATATCAAAATGTTCAGATAAACATTACCTTTATGTGCATGTCATTTGCATTCAGGACAAAATCACCCTTTAAACTACCTGAGGTAATTAATGTTATTAACATTACTAAAAATAAAAATGTATAAACAATATTTTTTTCATGAATAAAAATTACATGCCAATGTAGGTGATGTTTTCTGAACATCCAGATATCTTATTTGCATTTTTCTGAGCTCGTATCATCTTGTTAAGAATGTTCTAATGACTTTGACCATTATTTGGAAACTTCATAACAAGTTGATACAAACTCAGAAAAATATAAATAAGATATCTGGATGTTCAGAAAACATCACCTACATTTGCATGTAATTTTTATTCATGAAAAAAAATATTGTTTATACCTTTTTATTTTTAATAATTTTAATAACATTAATTACCTCACGTAGTTTAAAGGGTGCTTTTGTCCTGAATGCAAATGATATGCACATGAAGTTAATGTTTATCTAAACATTTTGATATCTTATTTGCATTTTTTTGAGTTCATATGAATTAGTTATGAATTTTCAAAGTTTTGGTCAAATGGTCAAAGGGCATTCGAGGGACCTCGACGGAAAAAGTAAGGGCAAAACTGAGCAAGCTCGAAAAGTAAGGGCAAAACCCGTGGGTAGGAACCAACTAGGGGTAAAAATGCAATTGTCCCATAAAACGTTGCCAAATTAGAACAGGCACCTTGATGGGTGAACAGGACAGGCCATCTGCCTTTGACTCCTCGAGGTTAGAATAGTCATTAGGATCATATTCTGAACAAGAATCAACAGGTGGGGAGCGTATGAGTTTCATTACATCCAAAATGGCACTCAATGCCTTGGTGCCAATTTTGTAAGTCATTGCAGTGTTTTGCTTCAAGAGTGGACTGCTGCTAGTGCGACACAAAGCAGCTACACAGATCATAGTGTAGATATAATGGAAAACCTTAAGCATCAGAGTAAAATCAGCAAAGTGGAACTTGCTGGAATATATGTGCTAGTATTGCCGGTACGGCTAGAAAGGCTTCGGATACCAGCTCTCTTCAAGTGAAGGTGCGGTACTGTTAATATCAGTGTAACTCTCAAAGGCGACATAGCTCCCCGCATTTCCTTTCTATTCTTATAGGATTCAAGTGGGTAGGCCACTACAAATCCTATTCCTATGTTTACAAGATCCTACGAATCAAAGAGGCTCAAAGTGTCCATCACAACCGACCGTATAGACCTCTACACCACAAAAGTCCCTGCTCATCTTCAGTACAAGGAACATAATGTACTACTATCATACTCCCTCCGTTCCAAAATATAAGTCTTGGTAGAGATTTCCACTATGGATCACATACAGATGTATCCAGATGCATTTTAGAGTGTAGATTCACTCATTTTGCTCCATATGTAGTCCATGGTGGAATGTATACAAAGACTTGTATTTAGGAAGGGAGAGAGTACATATTAAAGAAGAACGGAAGAGGAACATGGTAAAGAAGAGCAAGCAGATTTTGGATAATAAAATGTTGGTTGCGCAGTGCCCACACATGATGAACCAGAGCGCATTAAGAATGCAACTCCCAGCTGTCTCTCGACCATTTCAGGCGGTTGGATGAAGTTCCTACGTCTCCTAACCCTTCTTCTTCCTCGTCTCTGATTCTTCCCATACAGAACACCGCACGGGCCGCCGGCTGGACCACCGGCCCCCACCGCCTGTTTTCCTCTACCACGCCCACCCCCAACCCCGCCCCAACCCCCACCCGCGTCGAGTTTTTTTTGTTCGGCGAGGCCCCACAACCACCCGAGCCCCTTCGATCGCACCGGCGAGCTCTGAAAAATCGACTGACCCAATTTTGAAATTTAGTCTACTGTGATTTAACTAGTGTGGAATATAAAAGGGGAAAACCATAAGCATTGGGAGTATAGTGTTGAGCGTGCCATGGCAGATCTGAAGGTGCAAACCGGACAAAGGCAACTTCGCAACCAAGACAAGAAATTAGAGTAAAGCAGTGGCGATCTATTTTCTTGCTGCGATAAATAAGTTGAGCAGATACGAAAGAGTACCGCCTCTGGTGCGGCGCCTTGTATGCATCTGCTGAGAATTTGATGGTGTTGCGGTAGTGATGGCTGTCGGCAGCGTGGAAGCAGATCTAGGAGGGTAGACGGTGGCGGCGGGGCACGGTGGACGAGACGGTCGTAGGAGCGGCGCCGGCAAGGTGGACGACGGCGGGGATGAAGCGAGAGGATGGGATGCAAGGATCCCGGTTCGAAGTCGTGGATGAGAGGTCAATCTCTTGTAATGGACGGCGGCATCGGGGTATCATCTCCGGCATGGTGGAGGAGGACGGCGGTGGATGGGGTGGCGTACGGCGGCGGAGGGAGGAGGGTGGGGTGGAGAGGGTGTTTTGGCGCACACGGAGTACGAATGGGGAAAAGGGAGGTAGAGAGGAAGGGGGGAACCATGTATTCAGGGCGCGCTTGTCTCAAATGCGAGGAAATTTAAAAACTTAGCCCCCGTTTCAAATTTCTACTACATCACAGCAACATTAGTCGGTTGGGGATAGGACGGTAATCTCGCATACACCGAATATTTGCCGATGAGAGTTTGTTTTTGGCGCCCACCATGTATGAATATGAATCGCGAAGGGAGTCGATTTCGGCCGAGGACACACTATGTTTTGGCGCCCACCGTGTATGAATCCGGGTGAGAGACGGTTACATCATGTTTGGGTGAAATTACAAACCTACCCCTATCGAAACCTATAGAAATCCAGCAGATAGGCTTTGCGTGGCAGGGGTAGGTAGTAGTGATTTCCATCTCGCCGATTTTGGTTTCGAGCGGTTACTGCGACTTTCCCCGCTTCGTTCAAATTTTGCAGAGTGCACGTTTACCGTGCCAACTCAATTCAAATCCCGTTTGTATTCTATTTTTTCGGGCGGGATCCATTTTCAATTAGAATTACATTCTATATACATCATTTTTTATATATACTTTCAAAAGCACAACAAAGTATTCTGCTCCTTTATATGTATAATATGATTTACAAATACAACGATCTCAAAATCTTAAGGTTGAACTCGAAAAAAATTAACCAAATTATGTTCTACTAAAATGTATGGATCAGTAATATCTACATATTAAATAACATAGATGTGCGTGAATTCATATGAGTATGCATGTTTGATAGATCAATTTTGGTTCGAGTATGGATTACATGTATCATCATCTCGAATTCAAATATTTGAATCCATTTTTTGTTCACTCCTTTCACGCCCATCTCTCTCGCATGCATGCTCCTTCAGGTAGCTATCACTCTCTTTTCTCCAGCTCACCCGCACGCTCAGTTCATGTTTCTCCTATCCTCGCAAACATGGTCTCTCGATGTCTCCCTTGAGAAGTGTCACACTCTCCCTATCATTATACATTACACGGTTTTCATTATCTCTCACGTCTCTACTGTTCTCTGGTATCACTCGGTACCTAAGCTTTCTTGTTCACCGCCGCACACACAGTCTCCACTCGTCTTTCACTTTGTCTTTCTCTCTATGGGATTCTCTCACACACCCTATATGTCTCTACATATGACTCATACCACTAAAATTACTCTCTCTCTCCTATAGACACAACATTTGTTGCGGTCTCCTTTTCGTCTCCATCCCAGACTGACATTATTCATTTGTTTACCGATCAGACAACCCCGACTACCGTCTCCTCTCTCTCTCTCACAGACACACACACAACTCCTACTTCCACTCCCCTTCCCGACTACCATCTCTCTCACACACACAAAACTCTCGCTTTCGCACCCCGACTCGTATTTCTCTCACAAACATTTATCTACTAGCTAGCCTCTAGATAGGTTTATACACCCGCACACTCGTGCTTCCACCATCGCATACATGTCTCTCTCCCGCTCCTTGTATCTGTGTAGATTTTTCTTCCCTTCTTGAATCACGCCCTCTCGATCGTGCACACACACACTATCGCCTCATTTTAAGCTGATACCTATCGCACACACACACTCCTTGTGTCTTTGTCACACATGCACTCCGTCCTCCTCCACTCTCCCTCTCTCTCACACACACATGGGCTTTTTGCAACAACTAGCAAGATGCCCATGCGTTGCACGGAACATCAAGATGCATTTGTATGAGTAGTTTATCTTGTGGGGGAAAAGGATGAACGAGGGAAGGCCTTATTTGCAAATGTGGAGAGGGGTGTGGGTATCTTTTTGCAAAATTGCCATAGTTTCCTTCCTATCCATCAGATATAGATTGGACGGCCTATATTGCAGGATGGCAGGCACACGATCATCACTGGCAATGCTTTTTATAAGAGTAGGGATAAAATAGAGTTGGTGATGATTGTGGGCCTGCCATCCTGCAATGTAGGTCGTCCGATTTATATCTGACGGATAGGAAGGAAAATATGGCAATTTACCTGCATTCTTCACCACATATGCAGATAAGGCCTTCCCTCGTTCATCCTTTTCTCCCACGAGATCTTGATGTTCCGTGCAACGCACGAGTATCTTGCTAGTAAGAGTAGAAATTAGACATATACCACTTCTCGAATCTTGTTGTTTTTGGCTGTATGGGTTTATGTTGCGAGATGTTGAACCTGGTAGCTCTAGGGCAAATACTATGGTTTAGATTTAGATGCTGGTTTTCAGTAATGAAAATCGGAAAGGGGAAACCCTTCTTTGATTAAAAAAACTACTACCTCCATTCTGGTTTACTAGTCCCCATCATACTTTGGGTCAAAGTTTGTCCATGAATTTGTGACACCCCAAAATTTTGGCCTTGTTTTATTAAATTAAATTTTTTGCCAGGAATTAAAACTTTGATTTTTTTGGACTCCCTTTTGATTTTTTTGAAACATTTCCTTTCTTATTATCATTGAGTTGTTCCCTAAAGGGAAAACCTTTCAAATATGTTATTGGACTTGTTTAACCTCTCAAGAAAAACTTTTCTTTTATCAGTATAAATAATTACCTAATTAAATTGCTTGATCTTTATTTTCTTGAAAAATGGTTTTCCAAGGTTATATGGCCATAATTGAACTACAACCATTTGATAAATTCACCTAAAATTCTAACCAAAATTTGGAGATGTCATGTGATGTTTTTAGATCACTTTTATACAAAAATATCTTTTATTCATGTAATATTTTGAGCTCTGCATCAATTTTCCTTCTCTGGTCCAGAGTGCAATTTTGCACTACAACCCATTTAAATATTTCTTTCTGGCCTCCACCAAAATTATGGGATGTTGGTAGTAGCATATGATTCAACATTATGCAAAAACCTAGTACTGTTATTTGAAAATTTTGAGTGGATCAACCTCATTTTCATTCTGGTCCAGCCTTGTGATTTCTACTACAACCCTATTTATTTTTGCTCCAATGACCTTGTGCTTTCTCCTGCTTGTAGTCCTCCCTGCAAAACCCTTAAGTCCAGGAGCATGCACCCTTTGGGTCATTTTTGGTTCATGAAATGATGCCATCTATCTCCTGTCCAGAATTGAAGTTCAGCAAAACTTGCACTAACAAGTTTGTGCTTTTCACAAACTAACCTCACCACCCTCTTATTCATCTAAAGAGACCACCATATGGAGTTTTTGGCCACTCCAAGACCTGCCTAAGTGCCCTTAGCATTTTGTCAAACACCTTATGGGCATGATCAGTTTTGACATGGGTTTGTGTTTGCTCTATGAACTTGATCCCCTGACCAAACCAGCCTGTCCAATGGTGTTTCCCTAGCCTATAGCCCCACCCTGCTAACCCTCTTGTGGTTTGGAACCCCCAGCATGCCATGGCATTTCGTCGAGCACGTTTCATGCATGCTCTGGGCGCGAGCAGAGCACGCGTTTTGCACGTGCCGTGCCGAGCCGACGCATCGCGCCCCTGGCATTGCCCGCTCTGCAGAGCCACGCCACTCGCTCCCTTCTCGCAACAACACGCCAAGAGCCCTCGCCACGTCCCCGGCAAGCCAGGAGCTAGCCGCCACGGCCGCCCGATAGCCCCTGCTCATGTCAGCGCCGCCAAGCCTCTCCCGCTCGCCAGCTCGCCCCTGGAGCAGTGCCCGCTCATCTGCTAGCTCCTGCCGCCATCCCCAGCCCCGCCACGTTGCCCTGCAAGCTACAGAACGTCAGTCGTCGGCAGCCTTATCCACCGCCGCGGAACCGACCTCGTCGCGCTATAAAAGGAGGCCCCCGAGCTCGTCCGAGCACTCGGGCGACCTCAGGCCACCCCCATGGCACCCCCTCAGCCAGCAATCGTCGGGGAAAAGCCGTCTTCCCCAACTCCGGCCGGTTCGGCCGCCGCCGCGTCCCAGCTCCATTCACCGCAACCAGAGCCCCTCCCGTCCGTCCAACGCCACCAAATGACTCCACTTCGACTTGCGGAGCCGCCCAGCTACTCAAACCCGACCGGGAGCCACCGTAGTTCAAACGCCCAAAACTCCCGAAGCCACCGGCCGCCGCGAAGCTCGCCGCCGGCGATTCCCTCCACCCCCGACGACCCTACAACCACCGGGAGGACCGCCTAGGAGTGGCGGATCCATCCCTGCATTCAGATGCCCGCGAAGAGCCGCCGTTCGCCGGCGACAATCGTCGTTGCCTCGCCTCCGTTCGGGCAGAGGAAGAGGAGGGAGGGATAGACCAGTCAAACCTGACCAGTGGGCCAGGCGGGCCCACTGTCAGTGACTCGCGCGCGGTCCACGCTGGATAAGTGGAGGCGTAAAACCCGTAGTACGTTTTCTCTGCCCGAAAGCGTAATCTCGTTTGAACCGCTTTCTTTTTCTTATTTTATTCAAAATAGATTTTGACCAAATCTTTGACTGGCTATAACTTTTTAATTATAACTCCAAATGAGTTGATTCTTTTTCCTACCTTCCTCAAATTTTGTCTAGTTTATTTTAAGATTTATTTCAAAAAAATTCAGACAACTTTTTGGTACTGTTTTTGAAACTACATATTGATTCAAAAATACTTTGAATAGGATTTTTGGAGAGAGGAGAAAGCTTTCAAAAGTTTTGGACTGCACCCTGCCTTTCCACACCATGAAGGCAAGCATTCTGAACCCTGGAATAATATTTTTGGTGTGTTAGTTGAAACGTTTATAACACCACCTTATATCGGAGAACTTGTTATTTCATGTGATATGATCATTTGCATGAAGGCATATTAGTGATTTCCTTGCTGTTGGAAATGAATATACTTGTGATGGTAATCACCCTCATGTGCCTTGCATGCATGCCGGAAAGGAATCCGGGAAAGCCTCTGCCTTGGGTAGGAGTGAGCTTGTCGCCGGTCCCCGTCGGGACGGTTATGTCCGGTATGGCATGGTAAGGTATATTGAGTGGTGATTTTGTTGGTTGAAATATATTTGTTATACATGTCATGCAGGGAATTTATAAACCTCCTGAGTCGACCGTAGATCGAGTCTTGTTCCAGTAACCCCCATACTTGTTTTGTACTACCACTTGTCCCTGCCGCAGGTAGGGTACGGTTCAGTAAGTCGTCAACCCCTTTCAAGCACACATCATACAGAGAGGCCATGGTGGAAGATATCGGTTGTAGCCGGTAGGCAGGCCACCTGGTCCGGGGGCATGGGTGTTTCCGGTTGGGACCGAGAGGGGAGGCCACCCCTTAGAGCGCGCGATATAAATTTGATCCCATGCTACGCGAGGTTGTAGCCTCCCCACTTAGAGTTTTGCTTAACAAGTGTCGTGGGTGATTCCAGACACCGATGAGTTAAGCTGGTGTTTGCAAGTTAGGCGTGTTTTCAACTAAAAGGCCGTAGACAGAATTAGTCCCGATGGACTAAAGGAATCCGTTACTCGTGGGTAAAGAGTACACCCTCTGCAGAGATTAAACCTATTCGAATAGCCGTGTCCATGGTTAAGGATTACAGTCTGGGATGGGTCAAGTGTTGGTCTTAGTGTCGGTCTTCGGAGGAGATATTGTTAAACCAAACTTGGATACCGACTGGTTACTTGTGAGGACCATGATTATTATTTTGTGATGGACTAACCCGTTGCATTATTTGTATTATCAAGTATCCCTGGGACGGTTCTACTTCCTGGATATTCATTGTGATTATTTATTTTATAAGCCCTTTTATGTGGTGTCGCTGAGACGCCCGACTGTGGCATTTCTTGTTATTTATTTATTTTATAAGCCCTTTATGTGGTGTCGCTCAGACACCCGACTGTGGCATTTCTCTTATAAGCCCTTTATGTGGTGTCGCTCAGATGCCCGACTGTGGCATTTCTTTTAAAGCCCTTTATGTGGTGTCGCTCAGACGCCCGACTGTGGCATTTCTTTTAAAGCCCTTTATGTGGTGTCGCTCAGACGCCCGACTGCGGCATTTTATTCCCACTCCATTACTGCTTATTCATGTTGCATGAAAATAACCTGCTTGCATGCATAAAAGATGATTTATTTATGACTGACGATGTGATCATAGAATTTTTCAGTGCATGATTATCAATTATATTATCCCAGTGCTCATAATGTTTGCGAGTACATTCAAAGTACTCACTGGCTTGTCCCTGGCTATTGTCTTGGCCAGATTTCTGCATGGAGAGGAGCGTTGCGGTGACAGCCCCGGAAACTAAGCAACGGTGATAGCAGCCTCGCGAAGATAGGAGTTGACCTGGTCAGCTGTTCCTGTGGGAAATGGAGTCCCATAGACACTGATGTCTCACAAACCGCTTCCGCCATCGACCACTAGAAACCAATTGTTGTACTCACAGGCCCGAATGGTCTTGTACTACATGTTTTGTATTTTTGCTTGGAACTTCTGTATCAAGTTGGTGCCTCATCAGCTAACAGTAATCCTGGGGCTGGTGAGCACAACGGCCATTTTCTGGAAATTCATACCCGAAAAATCGGTCGTGACAGAATTTTACTTGTAAAATGTGAATGGAAAACGAGATTTTGTTATACCCAAACAAAAAAGGACTGGAGGGAGTGATTGCTCTGACACGGACGCGACCTCTCATAGCGCAGGCATTGAACCGGCGCGCCGGCCAAGAGGGCCGCACTCGCTGCAGGCCCGGCTGAGCACGCCTCCTCGCCGCGTGCAACCAGCTTAAGACTTCCCCGCCTGCCTTCATTGAATCCGCGCGTGTGCCGGCAACATGTCCTTCCGCGAGCCGGCAGGCATTTTAGAACACAAAAAATGACTAAAATATAATTAATTTACGCATGGTCTTGACTTGTTGTGCTCGCACTGGTAGCAGGAACTAGTAGAGGATTTTCTTTATTTATAACTCTCCTCACATTTTTTTGGCTTTGAAGTGAATCATGATTGTGGACATTATGTATGAATGTGCAGATATCTATGAACATGAGTTTGATGTGGAAATTGAACTTGGAATGTCGGGCTTGCGCGTGAACTATACCATGTCCAATGCTTCGTCTGTTATTGTTTGGAAAGTAATTGCTGTTATTACATGGCCCGAAAAAAAACATTTTGTGCCACATCAGTAGATGCATGGACATCATAACAAGCATGCTGACTGGATAAACATTTGAACCTAGCTATTATGAAGGAAATTTTGTATTGACAACAATTTTAGATAGCAGGAGACGCCTAGCCCGCTCTGCCTCTGCTAGCTTATTTCTGGCTTCTTCCATCTCTTCTTTGGCTTGGGTGAAGAGAGCATCTGATTGCTCTTTTCGCTTCTTCAAGAACTCAGCTACATTCTCAAGAGCTGCTGCACGCTTTCTTTCAGCCTTTACTAATGCCATGAGGACACGAACAACTGATGACTCCACCTTGCTTGTGTGTAATCCAGCATCATCTGGGAATTTGCACCTTGTGTCTAATCCAGCATCATTAGGGAACTGGCACCTTGTGTGTAATCCAGCCTCATTTTGGAAACATGATCTCGAGGTTGACCATACTTCCCTCCTCGTAGGAACTGCATCCTGACATGAAGTTACTTCTTTTTTAGATCAATACTCAGAGCAACCTAGATCCATTTAGTAGAAGCCAGATAACCAGAACTCAGAGAAGTGAATTCAAAAGGAAAAAAAATAAAAACAGACTACAAGGTGAGAACACCAACTTCCTACATCAAGCTCAAAACGAAAGCATTAGGACGATTAAGACTCTTCTTATTACACATCGAAGAACACCACGCTTAAGAGAAACAGAAACTACAACATATACACATCAAAGAACACGAGGCTACACGAAAGTAATTGAAAGGGTGTTACTTACCAAAGCTCATTTTACAGGTTCGGTGCAACTCCTCTTTAACTTGCCACGCTCCTTGAAGATGTCCCGAATATCCCGTGTTTGGTCTTCATTGCTCCTCTGCATGTTCGCACTCGTGGTTTTAAAATCTCAACATGGCAAGAAAAATATACTACTAGTAATACTCGCGCATCTTGTGGGAAACATTAAAGCACTCGTCTGCCATGTTAGAGCATCTCCAACAGAATCGCAATGCATGGCGCTTTAAAAAGCGTTTATAGTGCTGAGATCGAGAAGGAGATACTAGAGAGTAGAGGATAGTTCTCAGCATAGATAGATAAAAAAAGATAATTCAACTACTCCACGTCGTCCGACTCCTCCTCGGTAATGTCCTCCTCTGACGTCTGACTGTAGGTGTGAAGATACCGATCGTCGTCGGATTCCCAGGGCGACACTGCTTCTAGCCTCATGTTGAATTGAGCATCTGCTTTTCGCCTACGCTTGTCCTCGCGATAGGCGGCTCGCTCCGCCCTCCTCTTATCCCTCTCCGCCCTCCTTTGCACGTAGAACTCACGCTCGTTGATGATGTCATGCGGGAAGTGTTGGCGCCACAGCGCCATGGCTTCCTCGTCAATCTCGGCAATGCCGAGACGGTGCTCCCGCCTCCGGTTGTCGCGACGATCCTCGTTGGTGCTAAGCCGCGGCAGAGGCGCGAGCTCCTGCGCCCGCTCCCGCGTCGGCATGTTGGGGAAGTTCAATGTTCTATGAGGCCACCGGAGGCGCCACACCGCCGCGTCGTACGCACGGGCGGCCTCGTTGGCGGTGTCGAAATTGCTGAGGCCGAGGCGCATCCTGCGGAATCGGATCTCGGCGGAGAAGCCGCCAGAGGGGCGCGCGCGGACGCCGCGGTATCCCCAAGTTTCTCGGCGACGCGGCGGCGGCGAGGCGAAAAAGAGCGGGGAGAGAGCGGTGGCGAGGCACAGAGCGGGGAGAGAGCGGTGGCAAGGCACAGAGCGCTGGGAGGGCATTGGATTTTATAAAGCGCACCGGACGCCGCGCGCCAAAACTAGCGCACGCCCGGCTGCTTTTTCCCGCGCGCGCGCGATCCTTTCCCGACGTCTCTGCTATCTCTACTCTCTTCTCTGCTGTTATATTTATTTTATAATTTATATTTAATATTTATCTCTACTTCCTTTACTGTCTACTTTTTTTTCTCTATACTTTTTTTTCTTGCAATATAGGCCGTCCGATTTATATCTGACAGATAGGAAGGAAACAAATGGGAATTTTGCAAAAAGATACCCATACCCCTCTCCAGATTTGCAAATAAGGCCTTCCCTCATTCATCCTTTTCTCCCACAAGATAAACTACTCATAAAAATGCATCTTGATGCGTGCAACGCATGGGCATCTTGCTAGTTCTAAAAACCTTTCCATCATTTGCCACACTACTGGTTGCAGATGAAAAACCTACCCAAGCACAGCGCGATATAGGAGCGACACACAATTACAAGTTGATATTCTGTTGGACAATGGAGGCTATAACCAATTACTTTTATGGGAACAATAGCACCCAGGAAATTTGAAGGGTAGGTATGAACAAAATTGGAACTGCACATGTACTAGTAAGTGATTCAATACACACATTACCAATCGAGGAGGTTAATGATGGTCACGGCGGCCTCTGTGAGTCATGGTCGGCAACGGGAATCAGTTCATTGTCCACGACAGTGGTACTTCTACGCTTGGCATCGGCTTCCGGGAAGCAGATCTGAGACCGTGGAAGACGATGCCGGGGAAAAGGCTCCGTGTACGACGACGATGGTGGACCGGCTCTAGTGCGGCGTACGAGGTCGTCGATGAGGCATATGCGCTGCGGTGGACGAGTGCGCCGATGTAAAGGGGAGGAGCACGAAGGCTGCGGTGCCGTGGAGAAGTCTATTTTGTGGTGGGGATAGAAAATGGGGAGTATTCAGGTGTACTACTCTGGGTGCCGGGGTGGGGTTGGCTGGGTAGGGTGAACCTGAAGTTACGAAAACAGCCCCCTACCAAGCGTCATCCGTAGGCCTATTCCAAAGGCTATGATGGTAACTTCCCACTGCTCGAATTAGGGTCGCGGGAGATTTTCCCGCCGACCTCAAAATTTTGTGACACTGGACTCCCCGTGTGGCGTGTTGAGTGATTCGGCTAAGCAACTAGCGAGTAGTATTAGTAAGCTCTGCATATTAGGTTTGACCAAAGTCAAACTTCCTAAAGTTTGACCAAGTTTATAGAAAAATATAAACATTTACCATAACAAATATGTATGATGTGAAAGTACATTCAATAATGAATCTAATGGTATTTATTTGTTATTGTATATGTTAATATTTTTTGTTATAAGCTTTCTGAGAGTTTACAAAACTTGACTTTGACCAATGCTAATACGCGGACTTAAATAAAAACGGAGGGAGTACACATTTGTTTTCTTAGTTTGTAGTGAACTAATCATTTGTTGAAATTGTGAAATAAATATATTAGGCTATTGACTTCGAATGTAATGGTCTATACAATTTAATAGTTACAATCATTGTCGAATCCCAAGATGTATACAAGGTCTATAGTACTTCACAACATGCTCAAACTCACATAATCCTAGTCAAATGAGAATCTAAATGCATTTCATAGTTATTACTTTGTAGGATGCAACAAAACCATAACTCTACATCAGCCATTATAGAAGCAACATTTTGACATATCCCAATGTGTGAATGAAACGTGCAGAGAGAGCTTTTGAAGATGGAGCAGATAGGGCGGGAAAGATTGTATGTATGTGGACGAGAGAGTAGGAGACAAACCTAACAAGAGAGAGAGAGATAGAGAGAGAAAGATAGAGGAAGAAGTTAGGTCTGTGAGAAAGATGGATACATGTAATATACATGAGATGCGTGTGCATCTGGATTCTGTATACGTGGAAGGAGAAGAGACAACATGTTTGATGAGAGAGCTAGAAAAACATGGACGAGAGGGGAAGGATCTCGTGGGTTGAGGGATTGACAATTTTGTGCGGGGGAGAGAGGGATTGGTAATTTTGTGCAAGAGAGAGAGAGAGGGGGTGGGGGAGGAGTCAGTCAGCCGTCATCACATCACCCTGCTTCCAAATGACCCCACATTCTCTAGCGCGGTGTGGTCGCCGTCTTTGATCTGCTCGATGCCCTCTTTGAAGATTGAGGTGTTGTGCATGTTGGGGTGCAAAGAAGCACAAGCGAGAGTGGTCGCCGTATAACCTTGGATGGGGATGAATTGTGTGCTCGGGGGAGTGTGTGTGTGTGTGTTGTGCTGCGTGTCTCTCTCTCTGTGTGTGTGTGTGTGTGTGTCAGATATTGAGAGAAAACAAACCTAAGGAGAGAAATGGGTATTCACGAAGAGATTGTGCGGGCCTTGAGGTGGGCAGGGGCCGGTGAGGGTGTCAAAATGTGCGCGTTGATGCATGTGTTGCATGCGACCATGCGAGGGATAGACAAATCGAGAGAGATGGTTGTTGTGTTACGGATGCTCCTCTCTCTGTCTCTCTCTCCCTCTCTCTCTCTCTCTCACACACACACACACAAGTAAACTAGAAGACCGTTCTCTCATGTATACACAATGTATCGGCATCTATCTATGTCTCACTCATGCATGATTATTTGCACATTCACACCTCTCTATGTCTGTATCACACGCACACCGTCTCCACATTGCCCTTCCGCCACAGCACACATATGGACACATACACATGTTCTCTCTCAGTCGCACACACAAAATCAGTATTAAAAAAACTAGGGCACACCTAAAACGTCCAAATCCAAATAAAGACGAACTGGAGCTAAATACAAATATATGGAAATATTGTAGCGTCAAGAACTTTCACAGGAAAAAAAATTGAGTAATATTCGAGGATTGTTTTCACACACACAAAAAGGTTCGGTGGATGTCCTTCGAGCGCGACACAGTGACGCACCATTCGATCGACCGCGCGGTCGCGGTTCACGCGCTTGCATAGGATTCTGTATCATGGCTGTGGTACTAACTAATAAAAGCGTTGCCTAAGTCTAATGTTTACGTGTACTAGTACGGTTTTCTTTTAAGTTTGACCAACCTTATATATAAAACTAAAGTAAGCCCCCACACGCGCACTCATCAATATGCCGCCGCCGCCGTTGTGCATGCCGGCACCCGCCTGCTCCGGCCAACAATTTCTCGCCCATCACCGTCGTGTCGCCGCCATCCCTGTGCCATGAAGCCGAAGGATCGCCCGCTCACGTCGTCTGCAGTCCCTCCTCGCGATGCTGCCGCGCTGCCAAGCACGCGAGCAGCTGGTGGAGCCGCGTCTATGCACGCAGCGTACGAAGAGGAGGACGAGCGCGTGCTCCAGCATGCTGGCAAGGAGGAACTAGCGTGTCATTGTTGTCTCTGCCCGCGCGGAGGAGGCGCGCATGGTGGTTGTCGCGGCGGAAGCCGGTCGTGCGCGCGTCGAGCCCGCAAACTGGGTGCGGACGCGGAGTTTACCTTCGAGACCTTGAATGCCATGTGGATCCTACAATCTGAAGGAGCAATTTGGGTCAGTCGACTCATGTGAGCCGTTTGATGCAACAAGGATGGCTAGAAGGGCTTCTTCCACCTCTTCTTCTGTCTTCTTCCTTCGCTCCTTCGAACTTCTTTCACAAATCGGCTGACCCAAATTATACTACTAGTACGAACGTATTAAGTACATTAGGAACACGAAGATACGAGCAGTAGTACCAACTGCAAGAAGAACAGTAGTAAGACATAGTACTAGTACTACTGTATGTACTAAAGAGTTCAAATAACGAGAAAGAACATAAACATAGTTCTGCTGGGGCCTCAGCACAACACGCCCTTGAAAATAAACTAAGCAACTAGTCCGCTTGACACTGCAGTAGAACCATCATGAGCAACGACACTGCCACCTACTCGGAGTCTGAGTCCACGTCCTCGACTTCGTCCTCGTCCCTCTTCCTCTTCCTCTTCGTCGACACTTCTTTGCTTGAACCGGACACTGGACTCTGCTTCTTCATCCAACCCTTGTAGATATTTAAACAAAGGTAGGCATCCATTGCTGCGTACAGGATGTGATCTTCATCTAATGTCTTCGACTCCCATGCATGATGAAACTCGTGATGAGGTTTCTTCAGTTTAGCATATGAAGGATCAATCATGGCTGCTGCCAGGGTCAGCATTGAAGGTTGAGAGGAGGACACCAGGCTTGCCTTCTGGAGATCGAAGGGCTGGCCTACAACGAGACCTATCCGACGCAGGACATCCCTGTCGTTCTTAAAGCCCACAGTAACAAATTTCACTCTTTTGTCCTTGAGGAAGTTCTTAAAATCCTGGCACTCAACGTCGGCATGGCATATGTGGTAGACCAAGCAAACGTTATGTACGCAAACCTGGATCACGGCGGGCTTCTTCCTCTCTTCGTCCTTTAGATCCTTCTCTCGTCCTAGGACTGTGGTGTACTCAACATCTAGCCCAGCGACCCACTCATCCGTTGAACTGTTGAACATGTGTAGGAAGCGAGCAAGCCATGCTTTCACCGTCTCGAATCCATGTCTGTAGATGACAATGAACTGATCGCCGATGATGGCTCTAACCTGGTACTCAACGGCGACCATGGAGATTTGGGAGGTCATGGATTTTGGAGGAGGGTTAGGAGAAGTTGAACTGTTGTACCCCGCAAAAAAAACTAGGAGCGAACTAATGTGAAAGGACGGGACGACTGGGAGCGAACTGTTGTAAGGTAGAAGACGGGGACGAGTAGGGCGTGCGAACGGTGTGGGGTTGCTGGCTTGCCCGGTGGATAAATGGCTGCAAGCCCCCAAAGAGTTCTCGAGAACTATGTGGGACCCACTAGATGTCATGTCTACTAGACCCATATCGTAGGCCTGACGGTATAGCTTCTGCCTGTTCGCACGCCATGCCGGCGCGTGGATGTAACTTCACGTAATTCCGTCAAACATCGCGCCTCCCATGACCTTCGCCTCCCTCGCGCGGTCGCGCCCTTTGAGACTTCGACTGGCTATAAATGAGCAATTTTTTTGCCTTTTTTAGACAAGCAATTTTTTTGCCTACTCCGCATGCATGATACTCCCTCTGGTCCTTTTTACTCCCGTCAACCGTTTGCAAAGTGTTTGACCAAATTTATACTTTTTTTTGAACACCACCTTATATTAATTAACCAGCCAGACCAGTACACTCATTCGATACAATATTCACCGCACAGGGCAGTACGTTATTTACAAGAATACCATCTAATCTATTGTCAAAGCTATACTTAGCGATTAAGTGTGCCACCTTATTGGCCGAACGGCTAATCTTTGACAATTGAAGATTGTTGATCAACTTCGAGATGATGAACGCTTTCATCTTCAGGTCATGCATAGTAGACCTGTCATAGTCCCCCGATGCAAGAGACGCTACCACAAAAGCGCAATCAGTCTCTAAAATTATAGGATTATGAAGAGAAATACCTATGTAGAGACCGGTAATGCAACCCTAAGCTCCGCTTCCTCCATGCTTTGACAGGCATCAATGAAATCCCATGACCAAATTTATACTAAAAATATCAATATCTACAATACTGATTATAATGAGTATAAGAACTATGTTTTATAATGAGTGTAAAAATATTGATTTGACATTGTGAATGTTGACACATTTTTCTATAAGTCTGGTGAAAGTAGAGGTACATTGACTTCAGACAAAACTTAAATGCACAATGCAGACTAGTTCCTCCGTCCAGGTGCGTGCCATGTCCTATCTTGTCATCACAACAAGGTTAGCTATTAGAGTACCACTACCTCCCTTCTAGTTTAAAGGGCTCGATTCAAAAATTTCACCTACTCTTAGCAAGATAGTAGAGGCGGTGAAATAGTTTTTGAAGTATGCAAAAGTACTCAACTAGTGCTGTCGTTCTTCACAAAAAAATGTGTTTACCAATGCATGCATGAACACTAGTTACTCTAACCCCCCTCTCTTCTTTAATTCTTTGCCACATCAGCATGTTTGCTATTCCCGTGTGCATGATACCAGCTAAGATACCACCATTATGGCCAGCCTTAATCATCGCATGCAATAATTTAGTGCACCTTGAAATATGAACATGTGTGGGGCGTGTATGTTTTTAATGACTTGAGACTATACCTAGCCCGGCATGCAAGATGACTTATTATGCACCGTCCCCCATACCTACAGGAAGCCCGTTCGTCTCCAAATATTTTACTCTCCATGTGTGGAAACAATATGCCTGCCAAACTCTCCTTATCCCTCCGGTGGTCCCACCACTCCACCCTATGTGAAAAAATCTGCATGCATGACTCTCCTCCCCCCACGCTCGTCCAATCTGTTGTGACCACCAATATTTCCACCCCTTCGCTCCCCTGTAATTTACTCCAACAAATATGCCCACGTAGCTGTTACTTAACTGCAGGTTCATTGGGTCACTGACATATGGGCCCAACAGGGGTCTAGCCCACATGTCAGTGACGCAACTGGACCTACAGTTAAGTCAGTGCAGCTTAGTCCATATCTTACGTAGGAGTGCCATTGCTCGCTATAAATACTGCGCCTCCCACGACATCGCTATCTCCTCCCCCTCACGTTCACGTTCATCGCTATCTCCTCCCCCTCCCTCTCACGTCGACCACCATGGCATCGCCCCTCCCAAGCCCTAGGAGCCCCTCGCTGCACCGCGCGGACGGTCACGCGTCGCCATTCCGTTCCTCGCCGCCACTAGTCGAGGAGGACGCGCCGGTGTTCCGCTCCTCGCCGCTACGTGACGCGTCGCCGTTCCGTTCCTCGCCGCCACTAGTCGAGGAGGACGCGTCAGCGTTCCACTCCTCGCCGTGACGCGACGCGTCGCCGTTCCGTTCCTCGCCGCCACTAGTCGAGGAGGACGCGTCGGTGTTCCGCTCCTCGCCACGACGCGTCGAGGTGGACGCGTCGGCGTTCCCAATCTCGCTAGCACGCGCGCCAGAGGACGCGTCGGCTCCCCGCTACAAGGAGAACGTCGCGCCGCCCGCCGAGCCCCCCAGCCTTGAGGAGCTTTGGAAAGAAATGGATGTCGCCTTATGGGAGGCTTTCCCTCCAGTAGAGCGCGCCAAAATAGAGGCGGGGAAGAAGGCCGAGGAAGAGAAGTGCACCATGGAACAAGCTGCCTGGGAGGCCTATGTCGTGTCCGAGAGAGTCAGGCAATTGGCTCTTTGGCAGAAGGCTCGTGCGAGGGCCGTGAGGGTGGCGGAGGACGCCCGTGCCGACGTCTTGAGTGCAGTCGGGCCCAAGCGCCTCATCTACGCTTGGCGGTACGTGGACCGGGTGCACGCTTCCAGCGAGGAGGAGTACCTGTTGGCACCGGATCACCACACCGGTGAGATCGCGCTCACCCGCCGGCAAGCCGCCAATCAGCACCTCGCGAGTTGCGAGGCTGAGGAAGAGGCGTTGTGTCGGCGCGCTGGGAAACGGCCGCGCACCAGGGCACTCGTGGCGCGCCGCAAGTGCTCCTGCGAGCACCGTGGCTTTTAGGAGGAGTATAATTTTTGTTTCGTAAGGTGATCTCATTAGTTTTGGGACGCAAATGATAAATCTCGAACGTTCAGGAATTTTTAGCATCCTTAATTAAGTATGTAAAAGGGAAAGTTTTGAAACCATGTGTATTCATACACATTTTGCAAGTACGTGCATATAGCACAAACTTTACTATATACTATCGCACTACACGTCTCTCTCGATATATGCTTGCAGACTGTGCTACTCCCTCCGTCCAGGTCAATAAGTCATCTTTGGTTGTGCACCGTGACCAAGAAGGAGGGAAGACTTATACACCTAGACGGAGGGAGTACTGCTATTACTTATGTATGTGCAAATGCACGTTTTAACATTACGATGCGGTTTTTGTAAAAGTAGAAAAACAACACTAGTCAAGCTTGTGAAACGATTCAATGCAAAACAAATGCAAAAATGCTCGTTTGATTGTTTACTTTTAGCTTCCTTATCCGTGGTTATTTCTCTGTCGTACTTTGTACGGAGTATCTCACTGGTTGGAAAGGCATGCAAATTCCCAAACCGCTTCCTACACCCTGTATCGAATTTTTTGCCTAACAAGTTGTGCCGTGCAATTGGAATTCCAACTTGAGTACTACTACTAGTAGGAGTACCAGGGGCCAGTTCTTTTAGGCTTCTAGATTAGTAATCCCATAACTACTACCTCCGTCCTGGTTTATTGGTCCCCATTGTAATCTGTGTCAAATTTTGATCATAAATTTAACTAATGAAATGTTAGTGCATGTCACATGCACTACTCCATCCATCTAGGTGAGTAAGTCATCTTAGGTTGTGCACCGTGACCAAGGAGGAGGAGAAAATGAGAAACATTAATGTTTATTTGCTAATTAATAGTATTGCATGCAATGAACTAACCACTGCATGTCGTGTTTGATATCTCAGGTCATTAAAAGCATGCACACTCTTTATCTCTTATTGGTTGATATGCCAAGAAACAAGAAATGAGGTAGAAGTTAATGCACCGCGCCTAAGTGTTTTGGGATTATTTGGTTTTCATAAGATGACTTACACACCTAGACGGAGGGATTACAATGGTGAGGAATAAACTAGTTAAATCTTTGGTCAAAATTTAGCACAAATTACAATGGTGAGGAATAAACCAGGACAGAGTAGTAGTTTAGAAGCCCAAATAAATGAGTGAGGCGCCTTATTGTTACTCTCCACTCTGACTAGTCTTGTGGGAAAAGCTAGGGAAGCCGCCAAAAGAACTGGCCCTAGGAGTAGTAGCTAGGGATCGAGTGTGCGAGATGAACCGGTGAAAGTAAATGCAGAGAGATGAAATGCAAAAAGACGGAAGGATGTGATGGTTGCTTGTCCGTTTATTTTACCAGGCCACTTATTACTAGGAGTGGTTGGGTTTTGTGATATGACGGCTTTACTGCCATGCCACGAGTGGGGTGAGAGGTGAGACTCCCGTGCATCGCCGCCCTCTACACTTGTACTACATCGGTCGTGGTTTATTAGTCCCCCATTGAATTTGACTGAAGATTTAACTGACGAAATGTTAGTGCATGTCAACAAAAACTATGTCGTTGGATTCGTATTTGAACATACTTTTGAATGATATAATTCTAGGTGACATGCATCAGCATTTATCGTACTATATATAATGTTAGTTCAATTTTTGGTCGTACTAATCTATAGAAGTAAGGTGCTCGTGCATTGCACCAAAGAGTGAAATGCATTGATCGGGAAGTTGTTTATTTTGACAAAGGATGTGGGGGTCATCTCATGTGTAACGGGTATCGATAGGTTTCTTCGGATATTATTTCATCTCTAGATCTCACAAACATCCGGGTGAAATAGATAAAAAGGTATCTATTGCAAACAAAAGCGTTCAACTGTTCAACCTGCATCCAAAACTTGTGAAGAAATAACACTTATTGTGCTTTGCAAGAAATGATCTTTAAGAATTAGTTTTTGAGTATCGATTGTTATACATGTTGGCTACAGATGACATGGCACTTTCTTATAGTCAACAGTTGGCTATACTATTAAGTAATATTAACCATGCCCTTATACACCTAGACGGAGGGATTAAATCAGGATGACTTGCAAGTGGGCAAAGGAGATGTAAGAAATGGTTCATCGTAAGTCTTTCACCAGTACTGTAGTAAAAATTCATACATGGAAGATTCTAGACTAAACCATAAATGGATACACTTTTATTCATGCGCGATACTCCAATAGAGCAAGATCCTGCATGGAAGTCTCCACATGCTTAGACAGCGGATTACATTGAGCGAAGACTAATGATCAACATTTAACTTGATAATACGTATGTCCAAGTGAACCTCCTTGGAGTCCCCGTGCACCGCGTCGGCGGGTAAAGGATGCCATGGGTTTTCCAAGTCCACATTGGCGGGATAGTCCCAGCTCCCCAGAGTCCAAGTCCGTTCGATGAGGCCGGTGGCGCCGCCCACGCGACCCGAAGGGGTAGTAACACTGACCACGCATCCGTACATCGGCCTTATGTCAGTGTCAGCGTCAACGGTGTCGCCCCTAAGGCACATTATAGATACGGGGCGGCGGCCTGCGCGGGCCTCGCCGGTGCCCACGATCAAGAGGAAGACGCTGCCGTCCTCCTCCGAGACTAGCAGGCGACGGTGATCCTCCAGCGACTCCGGCATGGTGAATGGGTAGCACGTCTCGTACTTCATGTTCTCCGCCAAGGGCCAGCAGTGGCCGCTGCACGCATCCGTGAGGTGATGCACCATGTCTGCCGGCGAGCCACAAAACGACATCGGGCACTCATAGCAGTGGACGAAGGGCTCCTTGGAGGCATCGACCAGGCCGTGCATGAAATGGGAGTGGTTGTAGGGGACGTTGCGCCAGTTGAATATATGAGCAAGTTACTACGAGATTTAATCCGAATAAGCACAAAATAAATCATGACGGCTATAACAAAGATGAAACTAATCATGTGGACTAGCATAGTAGTAGGATACAGAGTAGAAGCATGAATTCTACCACGATTTTGAACAGGAAGGACAGAAACACATACGGTGCAACAGGAGCAGCACCGTTGGCGTTGAGATTGTCGCCCATGTCCAAACACCACGTAGACACGGTCTTTGAGCACGGTTCATAGTCATTCCACGCTCGGGCATTGAAGTTTGTAACTATTTTAGATTAGAATATACTACTCCTCTGGTGCTAGTAGTAGAGCAGAGTCCTACTCTACTACTCTACTCAAGCAAGTTAGGGCATAGCACTGTAGGGAGTACCAGTACTGTGATCACTCAAACAAGTTGTCTGGCATCGGCATGACCCAACGCTGCTGGTATGTATCTCGTAAGTCAAGCGGCGTGCTGTAGTCATCATCACCTGTCCACTTCCCGCAGCACATATTCGCTTCTCCATCTTTGTCCGCACATAATCTCGTCCAATCTTCCATCCCCGCTAAGGCGCCTCCCCCCCTCGTCCGAAAGGAGAAAGAGGGGCGCTGTGCTATGGTGGCTGGCTCACTGGGGAAAAATGAGGGAGAGGGTGGAGTCTTGGCTGGTGGTTTGGATCGAGAGGAATCCCGAGGAGGATTTGGAAAGTATCGGCACGAGGGGGAAGGATGGGACAACTCTCCTAGATTTTAGGGTTGCGCCGTTTATATATGCTGGTGGATTAGGTTAGGGGGGTATTGGGCCCATCTGATCGTTATCGGGCGGTCGAGAAAATATAGGTTAGGAAGCCCAATTAACAAAACGGAGATGTTTTGTAGATGTTTGGGGATGATCTGAGTCCAACGGTGGCAACTGTCCAGGTCGGGTTCGGGACAGCTTTCGGACGCGCACGTGAGGGGGGCGATGCACTGTGCAAGGAGGGGTCGCGGGCTGACGAGAGAGGTTAGGTAGGGCCTGGTGGTGAGAGGTAGTGGAGACGGCAATGGGCTGAGAAGAGAGAAGAGAGAGAGGCCCAACGACTGTTTTCGGAGACCGAAAACGTCTGACGTTTGACCGGCTATATTGCCGCTATAGTTATCCGTTGGGGCATCAAACCAACTCCGAACGCGATGAAACTTGACAGGAGGCCTACCTACAACATAAAAACACCGCATGCCAACTTTCAACCCATTCCAAGAACATTTTTCGGCCACTTATAAAATAATATTTCAGACGTGTCGCGGGCGCATGCAAGTGTGTCTGGGCTCAGAACGGAAAACGGACGGAACTGGGGGAAGCCGGGATGGATGTAAGTTTTGAAAACATGATGATGCAATGCACATGGCAAGATGCAACACGCAAGCGAAAGACATGGGAACGACGGCGCATAACTGGAAGACACCTGGCGCAACGGTCTCGGGGCGTCACATCGGAAACCCAAGCACTAACAATGGCAGAACCGAGCAGCGTCCGCCGAAAGAGTGGCTGGAATTCGCTCCCCACAGAGGTACTCAAGCTCATTGTTTCGTGTGTGGACAATCTCAGTACCGTGCCGCTCGCCGCATGCTCATCGGGGCTGTACCGTTTACTCAAAGCCCTCAGGCCGGAGCTTTTTAAGCCAGCTCCTTGCTTGCTGATGCCGCCTGATCTTCAGAAACGGCGTGTCACGCAGCATAACGATCGTAGGGTGGCGAGCATCAACCCCCTTGACTGTGATCCGATCCTTGTCAGCCTCAACTACATTAATGGTATGTACTGGGTCGGCATGAACACGTCTTGGATGGTGCTCATCGACGGTCGCGGCAGCTGGATGCTCGTGGAGGTCTACACCCGGCGATTGACCCCCCTTCCTTCGATTGACACTGCACTGCTTTGGCACCGCGGCCCAGAATACTCAGAATCTTACAGTAGCCAACATGATACCAAGTTTGATTTGCTCAAGGTTGTAATCTGCCAAGTGCCCACAAGATCTGCGAATTATAAAGACTTCAGGCTAATTGCGTTCTTCAACCGCGGTCTCGCCTATCTGACAGGTCACTGCGGTAAGTGGATAAATCTGCACGTCTGTCGCAGGATCATACATCCTCCATGGTTCTCTGATGCCATTGAACAGAAGGGCTTCATTTACGCTGTCGACTCCTTCTATGGCTGGACGTATTGCCGGCCTACTCCAGTCATCGCTACAAACAGCTGTTACAGTAGTATGTTACTTTCCTATGATATCATGATGGCTTGCTTATATTACTGTCAACATTTGCTGAAAAAATATTCATGCTCATAACATGCTATTCTTAAGATTGACTAAATCAAGAGCCCTTTTTTATTTGACTCCAACTTGATATGATGTTGTAGGCCGCCTGGTGTCCTACCCTTCCTAATCCCAGAACCTTTCAAAGAAAAGCGGCATGGCAGTTGTAGGTGGTTCCTGGCTCGATCAGACGACGGCGAAAGATTGATGATCGTTCGCACGTACTGTACGTGTTGTTTCGTGGAATACAATCACAATCACTGCAAGGTCTTTGAGCAGGATCCCAGCTTCTCTGGGCCTTCAGGAATTTTGGATTGGAGGCTGGTAAGTAGCCTTGGTACACGCTCTCTGTTTGTCGGACTGAATTATCCGACTAACCAGGAGATAACCGACGGCAAGGATCATGATGGCAGCGCGGTTTCGTTCATCAGGCAAAACTGTGTGTACACAGCGTACCATGCGTCTCTGCATGCACCATACCCTGATATGTGCCGCCACGCTCTGCAGCCCAAAGTAGGAGAGAGGGTCGCAAGTATCAGACTTTGACCTGTTGGCTGGAGTTTCCCCCGTCAGGCACCCATCTGGTTCAAGCCGTCAGCCAATCTCCACAGCTTAATAAATAGTAACGTCTAACTGAGCCAGTTAGTTAGATGCGTACACTTGGTGTAGTAGGATCTTTATTTAGTTTGATGCATACACTTGTTCTTTTTTGGTAGCCCTTTTGTAATGATGGCTGATGTTTGGTTTGGAAGAGAGAGCTGCGTCTTCACTCTTCTGGCCTGCTTACTGCTTCTGTTGCACCCCCAGCCCTGGTTGTTGCTGCTGCTGTTTACAATGTACAATCAGTAGTATATTTCGTCTGTTGGTTGAATAAATGTGTTGTTAGAACGACAAACACATTGCACGGTTCGATCCTTTAGTGCTCCGTATCGTACGTAGCGCATACTATTTTCGTACGGAACACATTTTCCACTTGTTGATAACATGCAACCCACTGATGAAGGCCCAATAGAGAATCCCAAAATTAACTGGAAGGGAGGCTCTCACATGAATCCGGCCCAGGTACATGCTCACGGTCCCCTAAACATAAATAAGTAAATAAATAAATAAATAAAGCTAAATGCTCATGCACCAGTTCTTTGGGAAAATAGGTAGCCCAGTATTTCTTTTTGAAGAATACTCAAGCTAGGCCTATTTGTTTTCTCCGAATTACTAGACTGCAAATCTTTCAAGACGAGGAGGGATGCATTCCGGCCTGGCTTAAGAGTATGGTCAATGTCTGTTAAAAGTAATATCAAAAGGGGTAGAAAATTCCAAAAAAAATTATAGCAAATGGGATATAAGTTTCTTTTTTGTTTTTGTTCTTCACTGATATCTTATACGTATTTCATTGGATTTAACATGACATAGTACTAATTTATTTTTAAATTTGATTTAGTATGGCTATTAATTTCTGGATTAAGAATATTTCGTTCCCCGGCAAAAATTTGGGAATTTTCAAAATTTCCCACATATTTAGTTAATTTTTTGACCCTGGTACTGACCAGAAAATGGCCAGCAATTCTAAAAATGGAAAACAGGATGCAATAAATTCCATATGAATTAGAAAATGAGTAAAAATTATAAAAATAATAGCAAATGGGCTGTACACGCCACAGATTTCGAGGCTGACTTGTTTACGCAAGGCTTTGCTAGTGAACACACGATTCTAGCAGCAGTGACTGTTGGATGTCCATCTAACGGCCGACGTGCTTCTTCAATCTCTGATCTTCCTGCTCCAGCCGGCGGGACTGCCTGCTCCCTCCTCTTGTGACCCGCTGTGATGCCGTGCAGGCTTCCCCGGCCCACCCTACTCCCTCTGCTGGCCTGGTCGCACGCAATCAACTGCCTCCTTATTACGCGAAAAAATGACTCCTCCCACTGACATCTGGGGCGCCCCGGTTGGGAGGCTGACCTGTGGGCCTACTAAGTTGACGCGTACGCAGGGCTTGTCAACTTAGTCAACAAATGATTCTAGCAGCAGTAACCGTTGGATTTGAATCGAACGGTCCTGCTGCTTCTTCAATTGCTGCTCTTCTTGCACCAGCCGCCCAAACCAGCGTCGGGGAGACTGCTTGCTCCTGCCTCCAGTGGCCGACTGTGCTGCCGTTGAGGCATCATCGCCCCTACTACTCCCACCGCTAGCCAGGCCATGCGGCGACGGCAGCCTCACACCGCAGCCGAACCAGTGAACCCTCGTACTCCTCTCCGCGTGGGCATCCACTGCCGCGTCTTCCCCGGCTCCACGTCGTCCCCTTCCTAGGCCTCGCCATCGTCCACCGCCTTGGTGCTCTCGGCGTGGCGTGGTCAACATGGTCAACGACATTCCATTGGAAGAGTACTGTATGTGGAGAGGCTGACAGCTGGGTCCACGGCCACAGCCCAGTTTTTTTGCGATTTGCCCAGTAAGTCACTTTGTCAGGCCTGTTGGGCTGCAAATATTTCAAGACGAGGAGAGTTTTCATTCGGCTGGCCGAGAAAATGGCCCATCAGTAATGAGAAATGGGTTGTACATTTTTAAAACACATCAAACCGGCAATTAGTTTCAAATATCTTTTTTTCATTTCAAGATTTTAAATTAGATTAATTTTTATGCGTGGAGAATTTGTTGGATTTTATATTGATATACATTTATTTTTAAAATCAGTTTGAATGTGAGTCAAAATTTCGGGATTAAAAACAGTTCGGATCGCACCGAAATATGCAAAATTTCGTATAATTTTTTAACCGTGGCCACAATATGGGCTGTAATGCTAACAAAAAGAATATGGGCTCCAAAAAAACCTTAATAATTAGCAAATGGGCTGTAAATTATTAGAAATAATGGCAGATGGGTTGTATGCTGTTTTCCACAGATTTGAGGCTTTCCTAAAAAAATGTTGATGCACAAGCAGTGACTGTTGGATGGCCATCCAACGGCCGTCGTGCTTCTTAAATCTCTTCTCTTCCTGCTCCAGCCGCTCAAACAAGCGCCGGCGGGACTGCCTGCTCCCTCCTCCCCGCGGCCGGCTCTGCTGCCACGCAGGCCTCACCGCCCCACCGTACTCCCGTCGCTGGCCTAGCCATCCCTCTACTCACCCACACCTGCTGTTATTCTCCGGCGACGGCAGACGAACCAGTAAACCCTCATACAGTCATACTCGCCTCCACGTGGGAAACAACTGCCGAGTCTTCCCTGCCTCCGTGTCGTTCCCTTCTAGGCCTCGCCGTCGTCCACCGCCCTGGTGCTCTCGACGTGGCCTGGTCAACATGGTCAACGACCGACATGCATCTGAAGTGGACTGTACGTGGAGAGGCCGACAGCTGGGTCCACGGTCGCACGCAAGGAAATGCCTCCTTATTACGCGCAAAATAATGATTCCTCCACCTGACATCAGGGACCAATCAAAAGGGCCTCTGTATTTCATGAAAAAAACGTTACCGCCGCTGACAGCTCGGACCCACCAGCTATATCTTCGCACGCAAGGAAGTGCCTCCTTATTACGCACAAAAAAATGAATACTCCCCTGTTAGCTGGGACCCAGTATAGTGGCTGGCTGACTTGTGGGCCTACTAAGTTAATGGGGACGGAGGGCTTTTTTAAATGGGTTGTATTTGTCCTCCACGGGTTTAGAGGCTGACTTGTGGGCCTAGCAAATTGACGCGTACACAATCAGGAGATGATTGTACGTGGAGAGGATGACAGCAGGGACCCGCCAAGGTCATGGCAGTACGCAAGCAAGTGCCTCCTTATTTCAAGCCAATAAAAAAATGGCTCCTCCTAGTGGATTTCTGACATCTGGGTCCCATGCCATTATCAACATAGTCAATAAACGAGAGAATTGCACAACGAGCGGCTGACACCAGGGACCCAGTAGCTCGCCTAGTTATTTTTGTTTTGGGTTAATTTGATAAATGCCACTCCAAATCTGGTGTATCCGAGAAATGCCACTGCAATTTCCAAACTTTGAAAAATGCCATTTCATGCCATTTCTAGTGGCATTTTACGAAGTCTCGACTGTCGTTTTTCAAAGTTTGCAAACTGCAGTGGCGTTTTTCAAAGTTTGCAAAAACTGCAGTGGCATTTTTCAAAGTTTGGAAATTGCAGTGGCATTTTTATGAATCGCCATAATTGGAGTGGCATTTATCTAATTTGTTTTTGAGAGGGAAGCAGGGTGTCAACTGGGCTATGCGGGACACTCTGGCCTGTCTAGACAGCCTTTTCTTTTATGTTTACCACAGACCAGCCCAGTAGTTTTTTTTCTTTCTGAAAATGGCTAGCCCCGTTTTTTTTGTGATTTGTCAAGTTAGTCGCTTTATCAGGCCTGTTGGGCTGCAAATCTTTCAAGACGAGGAGAGCTTCATTCGGCTGGCCGAGAAAATGGCCTATTAGTAATGAGAAATGGGTTGTACATTTTTAAAACACATCAAACCGGCAATTAGTTTCAAATATCTTTTTTTTCATTTCGAGATTTTAAATTGCATTGATTTTTATGCGTGGACAATTTATTGGATTTTATATTGATACACATTTATTTTTAAAATCAGTCTGAATGTGACTCGAAATTTCGGGATTAAAAACAGTTCAGACCGCACCGACATATGCAAAATTTCGTATAATTTTTTAACCGTGGCCACAATATGGGCTGTAATGCTAACAAAAAGAATATGGGCTCCAAAAAAACCCTTAAGAATTAGCAAATGGGCTGTAAATTATTTGAAATAATGGTAGATGGGCTGTATGCTGTTTTCCACAAATGGCATGTATACTGTTGGATGTCCATCCAACGGCCGTCGTGCTTCTTCAATCTCTGCTCTTCCTGCTCCAGCCGCTCAAACAAGCACGGCAGGACTGCCTGCTCCCTCCTCCTCGCGGCCGGCTGTGCTGCCGTGCAGGCCTCACCGCCCCACCGTACTCCCATCGCTGGCCTAGCCATCCCTCTACTCACCCACACCTGCTGTTATTCTTCGGCGACGGCAAACAAACCAGTAAACCCTCGTACAGTCATACTCCCCTCCGTGTGGGAAACAAAAACAACTGCCAAGTCTTCCTTGCCTCCGTGTCGTTCCCTTCCTAGGCCTCGCCGTCGTCCACCGCCCTGGTGCTCTCGGCGTGGTGTGGTCAACATGGTCAACGACCGACATGCATCTGAAGTAGACTGTACATGGAGAGGCTGACAGCTGGGTCCACGGCTGCACGCAAGGAAATGCCTCCTTATTGCGCGCAAAATAATGATTCCTCCACCTGACATCTAGGACCCACCGAAAGGGCCTTTGTATTTCACAAAAAATGTTACCGCCGCTGACAGCTCGGACCCACCAGCTATATCTTCGCACGCAAGGAAGTGCCTCCTTATTACGCACAAAAAATGAATACTCCCCCTGCTAGCTGGGACCCAGTATAGTGGGCCTACTAAGTTGACGGGGATGAAGGGCTTTGTCACCTTAGTCAATATGCACGATTCTAGCTCGACTGACCGTACGATGTCCATCCAACGGCCGTAATGCTTCTTCAACCTCTGGTCTTCTTGCTCCAGCCGCCCAAAGCAGCGCCGGTCGTGCCGCCTGCTCCTGCCTCCCGTGGCCGGCTGTGCTGCCGCGGAGGCCTCACCGCCCCCATACTACTCCCACCGCTGGCCAGGCCATCCCTCCACTCCACTCACCCACAACCCCTGTTATTCTGCGGTGACGGCAGCGTAGCCGAACCAGTGAACCCTCGTACTCCTCTCCGCGTGGGCATCCACTGCCGTGTCTTCCCCGGCTCCGCGTCGTCCCCTTCCTAGGCCTCGCCGTCGTCCACCGCCGTGGTGCTCTCGGCGTGGCATGGTCAATGTGGTCAACAACCGAGTTCCATCGGAAGAATATTGTACGTGGAGAGGCTGACAGTTGGGTCCACGACAGCCGCAAGGAAGTGCCTCCTATTACGCGGAAAATAATTATTCCTCCACCTAACAGCAGGGACCCACCGGACGCCCACCAGTATTTCATGAAAAAACGTTTGCCCCTGACTACTGGGACCCACCCGATGGGCACCGTATTTCGCGAAAAAAGCATTCCCCCTGCTGTCAGCTCGGAGCCACCGGAAGTGCCTCCTTATTACACACAAAAAGATGAATACCCCCTGCTAGCTGGGACCCACCTTGGTGGGAGGCTGACTTGTGGGCCTACTAAGTTGACGGGGACGGAGGGCTTTGTCAACTTAGTCAATATAAACAATTCTAGCTCCAGTGACCGTACGATGTCCATCCAACGGCCGTAGTGCTTCTTCAACCTCTGGTCTTCTTGCTCCAGCCGCCCAAACCAGCGCCAGTCGTGCCTCGTGCTCCTGCCTCCCGTGGCCGGCTGCGATGTGGCGGAGGCCTCACCGCCCCCTACTACTCCCACCGCTGGCCGGGCCATCCCTCTACTCACCCACACCCCCTGTTATTCTGTGGCGACGACAGCCTCACACCGCAGCGAACCAGTGAACCCTCGTACTCCTCTACGCGTGGGCATCCACTGCCGTGCCTTCCCCGGCTCCGCGTCGTCCCCTTCCTAGGCCTCGCCATCGTCCACCGCCCTGGTGCTCTCGGCGCGGCGTGGTCAACATGGTCAAGGAATGGCTTCCATCGGACATGGACTATACGTGAAGAGGCTGACAGCTGGGTCCATGGCCGGAGCAAGGAAGTGCCTCCTTATTACGTGCAAATTATTCCTCCACCTGACAGCGGTGACCCACCGGACGGGCCACCGTGTTTCATGAAAAAAACGTTCCCCCCCTGACTGTTGGGACCCACCAGCTACATCTTCGCACGCAAGGAAGTGCCTGACAGTCGGGACCCACCTGGTCGAAGCGTACGTAGCGTTGCCATTCTGGTCGCGAACATGTACGTACATATATACTGGTGGATGTAGAGGCGCGCATGTGTCATAGTAGAGGCGTGCACGTAGCATGTACATGTACGTACAGCGGCCAGGGTGCAAGAAAGAAAATACGGCCACGTATGTGTACATACGGGCAGGGTCTCGAACGCCTACTCGCGCATACGTACGGCCAGGGCTCGTGTACATGGCTGGGTCAGAATGGAGAAACAGCGTCGTCGTCGTGTTCATGAGGAGGCAATGGAATGCTTCATGTTCATGGGGAGGCAACGGAATGCATCGTGTTCATCGGGAGGCAACGAAACGCGTGGGAGCCAACCGGCTGGGTCGGAACGGAATGCGTGGTCGTGTTCATCGGGAGGGCTTGGACGGAACAGGCGATGGAAACGAGGCCTGGCGTACCGCAAAACGGAGGAAACGAACCTCCTACATTCAGAACAGGGTCCTGTTGATCGGGAGGGGTGTGGCGTACCGCAAAACGGAGGAAACGGACCTCCTACGGTCGAAAGGGGGGTCCTGTTGATCGGGAGGGGTGTGGCGTACCGCAAAACGGACAAAACAGACCTCCTACGGTCGAAACGGGGGTCCTGTTGATCGGGAGGGGTGTGGCGTACCGCGAAATGGACAAAACAGACCTCCTACGGTCGAAACGGGGGTCCTGTTCATCGGGAGGCGTGTGGCGTTCCGCAAAACGGGACTCGACGGGATACTGTTCATCTCCACCATCGACCTCCTCCAGCCTCCATGGGCTACCGTCGACCTCCTCCAGCCTCCACGGGCTCCTGTTCATCTAGCCTCCACCGCGCGCTACTCCACCGGCTACTGTTCAACCACCCCTCCACGGGCACCCCTCCACCGTCTACTGTTCATCCAGCCCTCCACACCACGGGGTCCTGTTCAACCACCCATCCACGGGCACCCCTCCACCGACTACTATTCATCCAGCCCTCCACACCACGGGGTCCTGTTCATCCAGAGGCAACGCCACCACTCACTGTTCATCCACCCCCTGCAACGCTCACTGTTCATCCAATAGATCGGCTTCAGTTAGCAGCAGTAGCGAAGGAATCGCTCGATCGGGTTCAGTTAACAGCCATCGATCGATCTCTCGGGTTCAGTAACGCGTAGCCTGCAGTGCAATCGCTCGGGTTCAGTTAGAGCCCAACGCCTCGCTCGGGTTCAGTTAGAGCCAACGCCTCGCACACACGCGCATACGTGTACGAGAGAAACGCGCATCGCTCGGCCCCCGACCTCCCACTGTAACCGGGAACTCCCTGAAATTTTCCTCCCCCTCGCTTCTACCAAGGTTTTTTCCGTCATGGATGGCCCAAAGAATGTCATGCAGCTGCATCTCCGGCCCGCCCAGAACGAAAAGCGCATTTTCTGTCATGATTTTTTGTCATAGAAGTAGGAGCCCACCACATCTATGATGATACCGGGTTTTGTCACAGTTATCGTCATAGAAGTGTCATATGTATGACAGAAAAAATTCGTTCGGCCCAAAATGTCATGGATGTGTCTTTTTTTGTAGTGTATTACTTAAGAACTCCCACTCAGATAGACATCCCTCTAGTCATCTAAGTGATCACGTGATCCATATCAACTAAACCATGTCCGATCATCACGTGAGATGGATTAGTTTCAATGGTGAACATCACTATGTTGATCATATCTACTATATGATTCACGCTCGACCTTTCGGTCTCCAGTGTTCCGAGGCCATATCTGCATATGCTAGGGCTTGCACCCGTTGTATGTGAACGTAGAGCTTATCACACCCGATCATCACATGGTGTCTCAGCACGAAGAACTGTCGCAACGGTGCGTACTCAGGGAGAACACTTATACCTTGAAATTTTAGTAAGGGATCATCTTATAAAACTACCACTGAACTAAGCAAAATAAGATGTATAAAAGATAAACATCACATGCAATCAAAATATGTGACATGATATGGCCATCACCATCTTGTGCCTTTGATCTCCATCTGCAAAGTACCGTTATGATCTCCATTGTCACCGGCATGAACCATGATCTCCATCATCTTGATCTTTATCAATGTGTCATCACATTGTCGTCTCGGCAACTATTGTTATCGCATAGCGATAAAGTAAAGCAATCATATGGCGCTTGCATCTTATGTAATAAGGAGACAACCATAAGGCTCCTGCCAGTTGCCGATAACTTGAACAAAACATGATCATCTCATACAACAACTTATATCTCATCACGTCTTGACCATATCACATCACAACAAGCCCTGCAAAAACAAGTTTTACGTGGCTGCAACGGGCTGAGCAAGAACCGTTCTTACCTACGCATCAAAAACCACAACGCGGTATAGTGATTGCTTTTTGATCTTTAGAAAGAACCCTGTTCATTGAATCTGATTCAACTAAAGCTGGAGAAACATACAACCACTAGCCACCTGTGTGCGAAGCACGTCAATAGAACTAGTCTCGCGTAAGCGTATGCGTAATGTCGGTCTGGGCCGCTTCATCCAACAATGCCGTTGAATCAAGAATCAACTAGTGATGGCAAGCAATATGTATATACCCACGCCCACAACTCCTTTGTGTTCTACTCGTGCATATAATATCTATGCATAAACCTGGCTCGGATGCCACTGTTGGGGAACACAGTAATTTCAAAATTTTCCTCCGTACACACAAGATCATGGTGATCCATAGCAACGAGAGGGGAGAGTGTCGTCCATGTACCCTCGTAGACCATAAGCGGAAGCGTTATGAGAACGCGGTTGATGTAGTCGTACGTCTTCAAGATCTGACCGATCCAAGTACCAAACGTACGACACCTCCGAGTTCAGCACACGTTCAACTCAGTGACATCCCACGAACTCCGATCCAGTAGAGCTTCGAGGGAGAGTTTCGTCCGCACGACGGCGTGATGACGGTGATGATGATGCTACCGACACAGGGCTTCACCTAAGCACCGCTACGATATGACCGAGGTGGATTATGGTGGAGGGGGTCACCGCACACGGCTAAAAGATCAACTGATCAACTTGTGTGTCTAGAGGTGCCCCCCCTGCCCTCGTATATAAAGGAGCAAGGGGGAGGCTGGCCGGCCCTAGAGGGCGCGCTAGGAGGAGGAATCCTCCTCCTAGTAGGAGTAGGATTCACCTCTTTCCCACTCCTACTAGGAGGGGGAAAGGAAGGGGGAGGGAGAAGGAAAGGGGGGCATCGCCCTCCCCCCTCTCCTAGTCCAATTAGGACCAGAGCGGGAGGGGGCGCGGCCTGCCCTAGGCCAGCCCTCTCTATCTCCACTAAGGCCCATAAGGCCCACTATTTCTCCCGGGGGGTTCCGGTAACCACCCGGAACACTTCTGGTTTTCGAATATAGTCGTCCAATATATCAAACTTTACGTCTCGACCATTTCGAGACTCCTCATCATGTCCATGATCATATCCAGGACTCTAAACTACCTTAGGTACATAAAAACACAAAAACTCATAATACCGATCATCACCAAACTTTAAGCGTGCGAACCCTACATGTTCGAGAACTATGTAGACATGACCGAGACACATCTCCGGTCAATAACTAATAGCGGAACCTGGATGTTCATATTGTCTCCCACATATTCTACGAAGATCTTTATCGGTCCAACCGCATAACAACATACATTGTTCCCTTTGTCATCGGTATGTTACTTGCCCGAGATTTGATCGTCGGTATCTCAATACCTAGTTCAATCTCGTTACCAGCAAGTCTCTTTACTCGTTCTGTAATGCATCATCCCGCAACTAACTCATTAGTCACAATGCTTGCAAGGCTTATAGTGATGTGCATTACCGAGAGGGCCCAGAGATACCTCTCCGACAATCGGAGTGACAAATCCTAATCTCGAAATACGCCAACCCAACAAGTACCTTCGGAGACACCTGTAGAGCACCTTTATAATCACCCAGTTACGTTGTGACGTTTGGTAGCACACAAAGTGTTCCTCTGATAAACGGGAGTTGCATAATCTCATAGTCATAGGAACATGTATAAGTCATGAAGAAAGCAATAGCAACAAACTAAATGATCATCGTGCTAAGCTAACGGATGGGTCAAGTCAATCACATCATTCTCTAATGATGTGATCCCATTAATCAAATGACAACTCATGTCTATGGTTAGGAAACATAACCATCATTGATTCAACGAGCTAGTCAAGTAGAGGCATACTAGTGACATTATGTTTGTCTATGTATTCACACATGTACTAAGTTTCCTATTAATACAATTCTAGCATGCATAATAAACATTTATCATGATATAAGGAAATATAAATAACAACTTTATTATTGCCTCTAGGGCATATTTCCTTCACAGGGCACAATCACAGTAGTTCTCCCTTTACTACCCTAGCCGATATAGCGGAACGTATGGTAGCAAGCACAGGAGCCGGGAAACCCAACTATTGACCAAAGACATGATTCGGAGCCAATGCATATAGTGCTAAATTCGGGGTGCCGAACTATACTGTAAAAAGTGTTCAGACTTTGTTGCCATGTTGTGGGGCGCTATGAAGCCCCTGTCAAATTGAAACGTACCAAAGTGTACGGGTGCTATTTGGTAAAGTTATCAAAAAAGAAAAGGAAGAAAGGGTAGTAAGCTAGATCCGTAGAATTTGGGCTGCAAACTATTTCCATGATAATTTCATTAGTGTGTCAAAGCGCATTTATACAAGTAGTGCAATAACCAGAAGGCTATTTAATATGCCTTAACCAAGGGAGAGCTGTGTGTGGGTCCTAAAAACAGGTAAAGGGATCGTTAAAGAAACCACCTAAAAAATTTCCCCGTACGCCCATGCTTCTTGCCATCTTGGTGTGTTTATCCTTCGAAAAGGACCAATGGTCAGGTCGTCAGAGAAGGTGTCAGCATCAAAACTTGCAGATCTCGGGTAGGGGGTCCCGAACTGTGCGTCTAAGGCGGATGGTAACAGGAGGCAGGGGACACGATGTTTTACCCAGGTTCGGGCCCTCTTGATAGAGGTAAAACCCTACGTCCTGCTTGATTGTTCTTGATGATATGAGTATTACAAGAGTAGATCTACCACGAGATCAGAGAGGCTAAACCCTAGAAGCTAGCCTATGGTATGATTGTCTGTTGTCCTACGGACCTAAACCCTCCGGTTTATATAGACACCGGAGGGGGCTAGGGTTACACAAGGTCGGTTACAAAGGAGGAGATACGCATATCCATATTGCCTAGCTTTCCTTCCACGCCAAGTAGAGTCCCATCCGGACATGGGACGAAGTCTTCAATCTCGTATCTTCACAGTCCAACAGTCCGGCCAAAGGATATAGTCCGGCTGTCCAAAGACCCCCTAATCCAGGACTCCCTCAGTAGCCCCCGAACCAGGCTTCAATGACGTCAAGTCCGGCACGCAGTATTTTCTTCGGCATTGCAAGGCGGGTTCTTCTCAAATCTTGAATGTTTGTTAAGTAGTGTCCGGACCCATAAATGTTGGACTTCTTGGCTTCTGCGCCTCATAAGAGCTATCTTCCATGCATTGAATGAATACGAGGAGCCAGGGCGTTTTTACATTCACCCCCCAGCCGGATAAATAAATTATCTATTAAAGGGATGGGGATTCCTAGATCTAATCCATACCATCCTCCCACAGCGAGAATCCATCGGAGCGTGCTTCGGAAAAATCCATTCCAGCATAGCCGACCACCGCAGCTCCTCCTCTCTCCCCCGTAGCCGTAAGCCCGGTGATTGGGAGAGATGCTTCGTCCCACACAGTCGATTAGTCGAACTGCAGACTCAGGGATTTCTCCCTCCAGAGTATATGGTTCCCGTCCGAGCCGGGCTCGCCACCTACAATGGCGGGGAGTAAGCGGAGAGCTTCCCCTGCCCCTCTACGAGGGAGCGGGTGTGCCTTGTTCCTTACTTATTAAGGGGACTTGGATTTCCAATTCATCCATTCCTCCGCGGGCTCCTGGAGTTTTACGGCCTCCAACTGCATAATTTCACCCCTGCTTCCATATTACACATCGCCGGCTACGTCTCCCTTTGCGAGTTATTCCTAGGCTGCAAGGCTCATTTCGAGTTGTGGAAGAGGTTATTTTGCCTCGTCCCTCGCACACAGAAGGGGTCACTTTATCAAGTGGGCGGAGCCGAAATATGGTGCATCGCCGAAACCGGATACCTGTCCGGTACTCCGAAGAAGACATCCGAAGACTGGCCTTCGGAATGGTTTTATATGGAGGATGTTCCCCTTCCGGACCCTGTTCGGCGGGGTCTTCCTGAGTTCAACAATGCTCCTCTGAAGAAACGCCGAAGCTAGCGCCCACGGAGCCCCCAGGAGGAAGACAACGGAGAAGTCCTTTACCTGATGAACCGGATTAAAGTGTTGGCTCAATCAGGATTGACAGTAATCGAGGTAATGTCAATATGCATAATGCGGGGAGTGCAGCCACTTCAATATCGAGGGCACCTTCTGTGGTGTTTTAACGGGGAAGATGATGCCACCCGTTGCGGGCGCAAGGGACTGGACTCCGCTGCTGCTTTAGAAAAAATTATGTCTGAGTTGTTCAAGGGAGAGGAAGAGGAGTTCATCCGCATCAAGCCAGGGGATGGATTTTCCATGTACAACCCTCCAAGTTGGGTAAGTTATATCTCCTTACTCCCATTCTTCCCGCATTTTTGAAGGAAATATGCCCTAGAGGCAATAATAAAGTTATTATTTATTTCCTTATATCATGATAAATGTTTATTATTCATGCTAGAATTGTATTAACTGGAAAGATAATACATGTGTGAATACATAGACAAACATAGTGTCACTAGTATGCCTCTACTTGACTAGCTCGTTGATCGAAGATGGTTAAGTTTCCTAACCATAGACATGAGTTGTCATTTGATTAATGGGATCACATCATTAGAGAATGATGTGATTGACTTGACCCATCCGTTAGCTTAGCACGATGATCATTTAGTTTGTTGCTATTGCTTTCTTCATGACTTATACATGTTCCTATGACTATGAGATTATGCAACTCCCGTTTATCAGAGGAACACTTTGTGTGCTACCAAACATCACAACGTAACTGGGTGATTATAAAGGTGCTCTACAGGTGTCTCCGAAGGTACTTGTTGGGTTGGCGTATTTCGAGATTAGGATTTGTCACTCCGATTGTCGGAGAGGTATCTCTGGGCTCTCTCGGTAATGCACATCACATAAGCCTTGCAAGCATTGCAACTAATAAGTTAGCTGCGAGATGATGTATTACAGAACGAGTAAAGAGACTTGCCGGTAACAAGATTGAACTAGGTATTGAGATACCGACGATCAAATCTCGGGCAAGTAACATACCGATGACAAAGGGAACAACGTATGTTGTTATGCGGTCTGACCGATAAAAGATCTTCGTAGAATATGTGAGAGCCAATATGAGCATCCAGGTTTCGCTATTGGTTATTGACCGGAGACGTGTCTCGGTCATGTCTACATTGTTCTCGAACCCGTAGGGTCCACACGCTTAACATTACGATGATAGTTTCATTATGAGTTTATATATTTTGATGTATCGAAGGTTGTTCGGAGTCCCGGATATGATCACGGACATGACGAGGAGTCTCAAAATGGTCAAGACATAAAGATCGATATATTGGACGGCTATATTCGGACACCGGAAGTGTTTCGGGTGATTTCGGAGAAAACCGGAGTGCCAGAAGGGTTACCGGAACCCCCCGGGGAAGTAGTGGGCCTTAGTGGGCCTAAGGGGAGAGAGAGGGCAGCAGCCCAGGAGGTGGCGCGCCCCCTCCCATGGGGAGTCCGAATTGGACTAGGGGAGGGGGGAGCGGCCCCTCTTTCCCTCTCCCTCTCCCTCTCTTTCCTTCCCCCTTCTCTCTTCCTAGTTGGACTAGGAAATGGGAGTCCTACTCCTACTAGGAGGAGGACTCCCCCCTCCTTGGCGCGCCTCAAGGGCCGGCCGGCCTCCCCCCTTGCTCCTTTATATACAGGGGCAGGGGGCACCTCTAGACACAGAAGTTGATCTTCGTGATCGTTCTCTTAGCCGTGTGCGGTGGCCCCCTCCACCATAATCCTCGATAATATTGTAGCGGTGCTTAGGCGAAGCCCTGCGACGGTAGAACATCAAGATCGTCACCACGCCGTCGTGCTGACGGAACTCTTCCCCGACACTTTGCTGGATCGGAGTCCGGGGATCGTCATCGAGCTGAACGTGTGCTAGAACTCGGAGGTGCCGTAGTTTCGGTGCTTGATCGGTCGGGCCGTGAAGACGTACGACTACATCAACTGCGTTGTGCTAACACTTCCGCTTCCGGTCTACGAGGGTACGTAGACGACACTCTCCCCTCTCGTTGCTATGCATCACCATGATCTTGCGTGTGCGTAGCAAATTTTTTGAAATTACTACGTTCCCCAATAATTTTTTGTCGTAGGTACTTACCTTGCCATTTTACAGCAGGAACTGCGAAAAGCTGCAAGGGAGGTCAACAGCCCATCTCCACAACCAAAGGACCCTGACCGGGCCCTCGGTCCTGGACTCGAATAAGATCCGGACATATTCGTGGAGCTGATAGACAGGCAGTTCTATCAACTGAGCTGTGATGATGCCATGGTGGCCATTACGGCCGACTATCCCGGACTGCTCCCTACATCACACGTAAGAAAAACCAAAGTCCCAACTCCAAAAACTAGGATCCCCTTTTAGACACTTCACCTACCATATACATGTGGTGTTTTACACGGAAGGCATTCGGGACGCCGTGCCGAACCCGCAGCAACTCGCCAACAAGAGGCACCGGGGCCGGGTAGGCCAAAAAGGAAGGCGGTCAGGACGGAGACGCCAGCGCAGAGGTATGAAAGAAAAACCCCGCTCCGTGGTTGTCATCTTTCTCAAAATGTAATGACGTCCATGTTTCTTTAATAGAAAAAATGCTCACCGGAATATGTCTGGGGAGGCTGCCGATCACGCTTCCACCAGTCGGGCTCCAGGGCCGGACATAGAGGCAAAAGCCGACATGGGGCGGACGCCGGATACTCCTCCTACAGAGGATGTGGATAGACTGTCTGCTTCAAATTCAGAAGTGGAGAGCGCCATGAATCATAGGCGTCGCCGGGCTATACTCCATGACGCTTGCTTCTCACCAGAGGCATTTGATGCCTTCAATTCTGGAGACGCGTACATCTGTGCTGCTCAAAATGGTCTAGCCAGAGCCACAGACCAGTATGTAAGGGGTGTACGGGTAAGTAAATCTGACGATTAGATGTATCAGTAGCTGATACGTCTCCAACGTATCTATAATTTTTTATTGCTCCATGTTATATTATCTATTGTTTTGGACTATATTGGGCTTTATTTTCCACTTCTATATTATTTTTGGGACTAACCTATTAACCGGAGGCCCAGCCCAGAATTGCTGTCTTTTTGCCTATTTCAGTGTTTCGGATAAACAGAATATCAAACGGAGTCCAAACGGAATAAAATCTTTGAAAACGTGATTTTCTCACCGAACTTGATCCAGGAGACTTGGACCCTACTGCAAGGGATCAAAGAGGTGGTCACAAGGGTGGGGGGCGCCCCCCCTAGGGCGCGCCCCCTGCCTCGTGGGCCCCTCGGTGCTCCACCGACGTACTCCTTCCTCCTATATATACACACGTACCCCCAAACGATCAGAACAGGAGCCAAAAACCTAATTCCACCGCCGCAACTTTCTGTATCCACGAGATCCCATCTTGGGGCCTGTTCCGGAGCTCCGCCGAAAGAGGGCCGTCATCACGGAGGGCTTCTACACCATCCTAGCCCCTCCGATGAAGTGTGAGTAGTTTACCTCAGACCTTCGGGTCCATAGTTAGTAGCTAGATGGCTTCTTCTCTCTCTTTGAATCTCAATACAAAGTTCTCCCCCTCTCTTGTGGAGATCTATTCGATGTAATCTTCTTTTTGCGGTGTGTTTGTTGAGACCGATGAATTGTGGGTTTATGATCAAGTCTATCTATGAATAATATTTGAATCTTCTCTGAATTCTTTTATGCATGATTGGTTATCTTTGCAAGTCTCTTCAAATTATCCGTTTGGTTTGGCCAACTAGATTGGTAGTTCTTGACATGGGAGAAGTGCTTAGCTTCAGGTTCGATCTTGCGGTGTCCTTACCCAGTGACAGAAGGGGCAGCAAGGCACGTATTGTATCATTGCCATCGAGGATAACAAGGTGGGGTTTATTTCATATTGCATGAATTTATCTCTCTACATCATGTCATCTTGCTTAAAGTGTTACTCTATTTTGAACTTAATACTCTAGATGCATGCTGGATAGCGGTCGATGAGTGGAGTAATAGTAGTAGATTCAGAATCGTTTTGATCTACTTGTCACGGACGTGATGCCTATATACATGATCATGCCTAGATATTCTCATAATTATGCACAATTCTATCAATTGCTCAACAGTAATTTGTTCACCCACCATAGAATACTTATCCTCTTGAGAGAAGCCACTAGTGAAACCTATGGCCCCCGGGTCTATTCTCATCATATCAATCTCCATCACTTTTATATTGTTTTTCTATTTACTTTGCTTTTACTTTTTACTTTGCATCTTTATATCAAAAATACCAAAAATATTCTATCTATCAGATCTCACTCTCGTAAGTGACCGTGAAGGGCTTGACAACCCCTAATCGCGTTGGTTGCGAGTAGCTATCATTTTGTGCAGGTACGAGGGACTTGAGCATGGCCTCCTACTGGATTGATACCTTGGTTCTAAAAAACTGAGGGAAATACTTATGCTACTCTGCTGCATCATCCCTTCCACTTCGGGGAAAACCAACGCAAGCTCAAGACGTAGCAGTAGCCCATGAGACTTGAAACAATTGATGCAACTGATTTAAGGATCAATATTTGTACAGGTTCTTACGGAGAGGAATTCCCAACTGTCTCAAGAGCTGGACGAGTGCAAGGCCCGGCTGGAAGCCGCTGTTGCCGCATTGAAGGAGTCCAAAAATGGTCCCCTTGGTAACTCCTTTATCTATTGCAAAGAATATCAATACCAGGTAGTATGCGGCGTATATGCACACCTAACAATAGATGTTGCAGGTGGCCCCGGAGGAAATCCGGAGACCGAGGAGGCGGATATGGCACGTGATGATCGACAGCGAAACGCTGGCGAGCGCGTGCTGACGCGAGTCGGGCAGGAGAAAAATGATCTCCAAGATGCCAATATCCGACTGGGCGTGGAACTGAAGGATGTCCGAGCCCAGCTTGCGGACTCCGTGAAGGAGAATAAACGGCTTCAGCGCGTCATTTTTAGTAAGTGCTTGAACGAACTTTTCAAAGGAGTTCGGCGAAGAGGCCTGCTAACAGCGTTGTGTCTGCAGGTATGCTAACGGGTCATCCCGCGGAGGAGATGCCCGGGTCCCCAGGTAATCTTCTGTCAGAGCTCTCACAACTGCACGAACAAGTTCGGCAGGTGATGCAGAGTATTGCCCAAGCCTTGTGGCCGGCCGCGTCCCCGCCAGGAGGCATGGGGGAGCTTATAGAGAAGCTGAAGGGAGCACGACGGCGCTTCCAGTTATGGAAGATATCAGCCTGCCGACAAGGTGCACGGGAGGCCTGGGCTATGGTGAGGACACGATACACCAAGGCTGACCCAAACCACATGGCCGAGGTCGGACCTATGGGGCCTGATGGGAAAGAGATCACTGTCAGTTTAGTATATGATCAAGTAGAGTTAGCCGCCAAGTATTCCCAACAGGATTGTAGGCTAGACAGCCTGTTGGATGGCATAGAAGAAGAATTTAATCAGTCTTAGTGACTGTGTACTTCAAGTGACATATGTAATGTCCCTAGCCGGATTGTAAATCATTTGTCATGACGGACCTTTTCGCTTCGACCTCTGGACCCGATAGTCTGGAGTGTATCCGAATACCCACTCGATTATATAAAAACCGGGGTATGCATGGAGACCAGGCGTAGGGGTCATAAGTGCTTGAACAGACAAGTACCCAACTAGCTATGTTATATTACATGGGTAGTAAGAAACATCTTCCAGGGAGAACAGTTCCGTTAAGGGTTCCTTTCCCTGGGTACGCATGCCCTAATGTGCATGTCTGAACTGCGAAACGCAGGTTAAAAACATCTGGGGGCGTGTAGTAATTTAAATAAAAGTCATCTTTTATTCACCGACCGAATATTCCCTTAAGAATGCTAGCTTTCGGCTTCACCCAGTCTGAGGTACACATCCGGCTGACCCGGCAGTAACAATCGCAGAGGTGCTCCCTTATGCCCTAGCTGAATTAACGGGAACGTAGGGCATAAACACAAGAGCCAGGCAACCCAGCTTGGCCAAAACTTAAGTCATATTGATGCATATAATGGCGAAAAAGGGTACATGCGGAAGAGTAACACATGTGCGGGGCATGAAGCCTGGAAAAATAATTAGATTAAGCTTTTGTATAGGAAGCCCCCAGGTATATTGAGCGCGGTTAGCGCGTCGAGATTGTGTAACCATGACACAGGTTTAGCCCTTTAGGGCTTTGAAGAGAAAAGAACGGAAGAAAGAGGGGAAAAACAGATGTGCAGAAAATTCATGGAGGTAAGGAGACGAACATAGAGTCCGGCGCTAGGCGTAGAATCTTCGGAGTCTGGCTGCGTTCCATGGGTTTGGCTCGAGTTGATTATTCGATGCATCCCGCAGACGGTACGCTCCACCGGTCAGAACCTGGTCGATAATGAAGGGACCTCCCCATTTGGGCTTGAGCTTGTTCTTTTTCTTCTCCGGCAGGCACAGAACTAGTTCACCAACGTCATAGGTTTTGGCCCGCACTTCTCTGCTTTGATACCTTCGAGCCTGTTGTTGATAGAATGCGGAACGGGCTTTTGCCATGTCACGCTCCTCCTCTAGGGCATCCAAACTGTCCTGCCGATCGAGCTTGGCCTCTCTTTCTTCGTACATGCGCACTCGAGGTGAGTCATGAATTATGTCGCAAGGTAGCACCACCTCAGCGCCGTACACCATAAAAAATGGTGTGTATCTGGTGGTACGATTCAGCGTGGTCCACCTCCCCCATAGTACGGAGTCGAGCTCCTCTACCCAATGGGTGTCTGATTCCTTTAAGGACCGGGCTAATCTGGGTTTAATACCACTCATGATAAGATCATTCGCTCGTTCGACTTAACCGTTAGTTTGCGGATGATAGACAGAAGCATAATCGAGCTTGATGCCCATGTTGCTGCACCAAAGTTTCACCTCATCGACTGTAAAGTTCGTGCCGTTGTCAGTGACGATGCTGTGGGGAACGCCATAATGGTGTACAACCCCAGATATGAAGTCTATCACCGGTCCGGATTCGGCCGTTTTGACAGGTTTGGCTTCTATCCATTTGGTGAATTTATCCACCATGGTCAGTAAGTATTTTCTCTTATGGATTCCCCCCTTGAGGGGTCCGACCATATCGAGCCCCCAGACCGCAAAGGGCCAAGTAATGGGGATGGTTTGGAGGGCGGTAGGTGGCATGTGGCTTTGGTTTGCAAAAAGCTGGCAACCAACGCAATGTTGAACCAGATGCTGTGCATCTGCCCAGGCCGTCGGCCAATAAAAACATGTACGGAAGGCCTTACTTACAAGGGCCCGGGCTGCTGCGTGGTGGCCGCCAAGTCCGGCATGGATTTCTGCCAACAGCTTTCGCCCTTCCTCTTCGGAGATGCACCTTTGAAGGACTCCGGTTGTGCTTTTCTTATAGAGCTCTCCCTCATGGACCTTGTAGGCTTTAGATCGCCGCACTATGCAGCGAGCCTCATTTTGGTCCTCGGGTAATTCCTGTCTAGTTAGGTAGGCCAGGAATGGTTCTATCCACGAGGCAATGACGGCCATTATCACGTGGGCTGAAGGTGCTATTTCGGTGGCAGAGCCTCCGATTGTGTCAGAGTATTCGGTATCTGGGGTTGTGGCCGGGTCCGGACTAATTTTGCCAGTGCCCACTTCCCATACAACGGATGGTTTAAACAGTCCTTCAAGGAAGATGTTTGGTGGGATAGGTTCGTGTTTAGCGCCGATACGAGCTAGGATGTCCGCTGCCTGGTTGTTTTCCCGAGCCACGTGGTGGAATTCCAGCCCCTCGAACCGGGCTGACATTTTGAGGACGGTGTTGCGATATGCTGCCATTTTCAGATCCTTGGCATCGAAGTCTCCATTTATTTGGGATATTGCGAGGTTCGAGTCCCCACGCACCTCTAGGCATTGGATGCCCATGGAGACTGCCATCCGGAGGCTGTGTAGTAGGGCCTCGTATTCGGCTGCGTTATTGGAGTCCGTATATAGTATTTGGAGCACGTATTTCACCGTGTCTCTGGTGGGGGACGTCAGGACGACGCCAGCCCCTAGCCCATCCAACATTTTAGAGCCGTCAAAGTGCACGATCCAATTGGAGTATGCGTCGTACTCTTTAGGGAGTTTGGCTTCTGTCCATTCAGCTATGAAATCGTCCAGTACTTGCGACTTAATGGCTCATCGTGGCTTATATGTTATGTCGAACGGGAGGAGCTCAATGGACCATTGGCAATCCGGCCCGTGGTATCACGGTTGTTTATTATGTCATTGAGTGGTACTTCGGACGCCACTGTGATCGAATACTCTTGAAAGTAGTGTCGTAATTTCCGGGATGCCATAAATACCGCGTATGCTATCTTTTGGTAATGTGGGTACCGTGATTTGCATGGAGTGAGGACAGTGGATACATAATATACCGGCTTTTGAAGCGGGAATTTATGTCCGTCCGTCTCTCGTTCGATGACGAGTACTGCGCTTACAACTTGGTGAGTTGCCGCTATATATAATAGCATTGGTTCGCCAACAGTAGGCGCGGCCAGGATTGGGTTGGTGGCCAGGATGGCTTTGATTTCCTCCGGTCCAGCTGTGGCTGCGTCCGTCCACTCGAAGTGTTCGGTGTGCCTAAGAAGGCGATAAAGGGGAAGTGCCTTTTCTCCTAATCATGAGATAAAGTGGCTTAAGGCCGCCACGCATCCAGTCAATTTCTGGATTTGCTTGAGGTCAGTTGGGATAGCCAACTGTGACAGGGCTCGGATTTTGGCCGGATTTGCTTCAATTCCTCTAGTGGAGACGATGAAGCCCAGGAGCTTTCCAGCAGGAACGCCGAAGACGCATTTTTCCGGACTGAGCTTAATGTTGTATGTTCGGAGATTGGTGAATGTGAGCCTCAAGTCGTCTATTAAAGAGTCATCGTGTCTGGTTTTAATGACCACATCGTCTACATATGCCTCCGTAGTCTTGCCGATCTGCTTTTCCAGACATGTCTGGATCATGCGCTGATATGTTGCGTCGGCGTTTTTGAGCCCAAAGGGCATTGTGTTAAAGCAGAAGGGGTCGTATGGTCTTATACATGTTGTTGCGGCTTGATCAGGCTCCGCCATCTTAATCTGGTGGTAACCGGAGTATGCGTCGAGGAAGCACAATGATTTGTGTCCTGCAGTAGCGTCGATGATTTGATCGATGCGAGGGAGTGGGAAGGGATCCTTTGGGCAAGCCTTGTTAAGGTCTTTGAAGTCGGCACATAGGCGCCAAGATTTGTCCTTCTTTGGTACCATCACCAGGTTTGCTAGCCAATCCGGATGTTTTATTTCTTTAATGAATCCGGCTTCCAGTAGCTTGGCCAGCTCCTCTCCCATGGCTTGTCGCTTAGGTTCAGAGAAACGCCGTAGAGTCTGCTTGACCGGCTTGAATCCTTTTAGAATATTAAGGCTATGCTCGGCCAATCTGCGTGGGATTCCTGGCATGTCTGAAGGATGCTAGGCGAATATGTCCCAATTCTCGCGCAGAAACTCTCGTAGTGCGGCGTCTACAGCGGGGTCTAACTGTGCCCCAATGGATGTTGTCTTTGTAGGGTCCGTTGGATGGACTTGGAATTTAACTATTTCATCCGCTGGTTTAAAGGAGGTGGACTTGGATCTTTTGTCTAGTATCACGTCGTCCCTGTCCACCGTGGAGCGCAGCGTGGTTAACTCCTCCGCCACAAGGGCTTCGGATAATGCCTCGAGTGCTAGTGCGGCTGTTTTGTTCTCGGCGTAGAGTGTTATGTCCGGATCACTAGCTAGAGTGATAATTCCCTTGGGTCCGGGCATTTTGAGCTTCATGTACCCGTAATGGGGTATGGCTTGAAAAATCGTGAATGCCTCCCGCCCTAGAAGGGCGTGGTATCCGCTACTGAACGGGGCCACTTGGAATGTAATTTCTTCGGACCTGTAATTCTCCGGAGTGCCGAATACCACATCAAGTGTGATTTTCCCAGCGCAACGTGCCTCCTGACTAGGGATGATTCCTCGGAAGGTCGTACTGCTTTGTTCAATACGGTTGCTGTCTATGTCCATTTTTTGGAGAGTTTCCTCATAGATGAGGTTTAATCCGCTGCCGCCATCCATGAGCACTTTAGTGAGCCGAAAGCCGTTCACAATTGGGCTGAGGACCAGAGCGGCTGGTGCTCGGGCTGTTCGGAATTTAGGTTCATCACCGGCGTTGAAGGTGATAGCCGTGTCGCTCCATGGATTTATTGTTGCCACGTGGCAGACTTCGGCAAGGCCGCGGAGTGCTCGCTTACGCCTATTATTTGAGGCGAAGGTCTCAAAGACCGTTAATACTGTGTTGTTATCCGTGGGGAGGTGCTCTGAGGTATTTTGGGTGAGAAGATCCTCACCGCTTTTGGCCACCAGCCGGAGTACCCAACATGCTCTAAGGTTGTGTGTTGATATGGTATCCGCTGTACTATGGATTTTGCAGGGCCCGTTGAGCCATCCCTCCAATACGGTTCCACGCCCTGTAGTGGGCTTTTGCTTCTTTGTAATTGAGTCGGGCGACTTATAAGAGTGCGCCCTTTTAGTTCGGACTGGGGGTTTTGTCAGAGCCGGATTGTCCTAAAATTGCGTTTGGGTTTTCCAGGCACTTTCCATCGCACAGTATTTCCGTACTATATCTGCCAAGTCAGCGAAGTGTGCTACGTCACGGTGACTTATGGCATTGAGGACTCCCTTGCCCGTGCAATTGTTGCAAAAGAACGAAATTGCATCTTCCTCGCGACAGTCCTTGACCTTGTTCATTACAAGGAGGAATCTGGCCCAATAGTGATGTATTGTCTCTTGGGGCGCTTGCCTAATGTGGGAAAGATAGTTTGTATCTGGGTGGGTGGGTGGATTTAAGTCCAGACCCAATCTATGATCCCGGGGCAGGGGAGTTTCCGATCTTGGAAGTTCGGGCTCCGGGATGTTGCCCTGCGGGTTCGGTATGTGGCCTGATTCTGGATTCAGGGTTAGGGCGGCGTCCTCCCGCGAGAGCGTATCCTGTTCGGAGAGCTCGGGGATCCGGACATAGTTCGTCCTTAGGATAGAGGGAGAATCGCCGCATTGCTCCTCCACCACCGCTATTTGATGGGTGACCGGCGGAGAGTTAATCTCCCTTTGGTCGGGTTTAAGCCCGATCCGATCGTAGTCCGTAGTGACTCCCAGAGCGGCAATGCGATCCAAGAGCTCGTTCAAAGAGGAGAGCTCCATTGGATCCATCTGCTCGGCAAATTTTGAGCCGATGTGGAGGCTATTTTCGATGACCCGAGAGGTCATCGTTGGCTCAGCGGCCGAGCGGGCGGTCATGACGAAGCCGCCTAGTCGGAGAGTTTGGCCTACAGCCAGGGCTCCCCCAGAGGTGATGTTGTCCTTGACAACGAGGCAAGCCATCTTCCTTATGATGACGACATAGTGGAACTCTCAATGAAAGCACCAATGTCGGCGTCAAAACCGGCGGATCTCGGGTAGGGGGTCCCGAACTGTGCATCTAAGGCGGATGGTAACAGGAGGCAGGGGACACGATGTTTTACCCAAGTTTGGGCCCTCTTGATAGAGGTAAAACACTACGTCCTGCTTGATTGTTCTTGATGATATGAGTATTACAAGAGTAGATCTACCACGAGATCAGAGAGGCTAAACCCTAGAAGCTAGCCTATGGTATGATTGTCTGTTGTCCTACGGACCTAAACCCTCTGGTTTATATAGACACCGGAGGGGGCTAGGGTTACACAAGGTCAGTTACAAAGGAGGAGATATGCATATCCGTATTGCCTAGCTTGCCTTCGACACCAAGTAGAGTCCCATCCAGACACGGGACGAAGTCTTCAATCTCGTATCTTCACAGCACAACAGTCCGGCCAAAGGATATAGTCCGACTGTCCGGAGACCCCCTAATCCAGGACTCCCTCAGAAGGCCTGTGGAAAAGAAACCTGAAAAGGAGAGAGAAGAAAAAGTGAAAGTACGTGTGTCCGGGGGCGGTCGAGCCGTATTGTGGATCACAAGCTAGTTGTGCCTCCATCCATGCCCATGGTATGTTGAGTGTGTAGTTATGTACGTGCGGTACAATTGCCGCCACTTGGTCGAGACTGGGACGGAGGCCGAATTGCTAGTCGAGCTCTTGACGAGCCGAGTTGTCATGTTGCAGAATAGTCCGGACTCTCTTGGTAGTGTCCGGGAGCTCGGCCGCCGAATTAAGGTTCTGCTTGAAAAGGCCGCTCTGTACTTCTGCTGCTAAGGCAGCAGTGTGCTCCTCGGTGCGGAGGGAGCGTTCCGTGTTTCCATTAACTGTTATGACACTGCGTGGTCCAGGCATCTTGCGCTTGAGATAAGCATAGTGTGGCACCGCGTTGAATCGAGCAAACGCGGTTCATCCAAGCAGTGTGTGATAGCCGCTGCGAAAGGGGACGATATCAAAGATTAACTCCTCGCTTCGGAAGTTGTCCGGAGATTCGAAGACAACCTCTAGTGTGATTGAGCCTATACAGTGGGCCTCTACACCTGGTATGACTCCTTTAAAGGTAGTCTTTGTGGGCTTGATCCGTGATGGATTAGTGCCCATTTTATGCACTGTATCCTGGTAGAGCAGGTTGAGGCTGCTGCCACCGTCCATCAGGACTCGCGTCCGATGGAACCCATCAATTATTGGGTCTAGGACCAGTGCAGCTGAACCGTCGTGACGGATACTGGTTGGATGATCCCGATGATCGAAAGTGATCGGGCATGACGACCATGGATTAAATTTTGGGGCGAATGGCTCTATCGCATAGACGTCCCTGAGCACGCGCTTGCGCTCCCTCTTGGTGATGTGGGTAGCGTATATCATGTTCACTGTTTTGACCTGAGGGGGAAACTTCTTCTGTCCCCCTGTGTTCGGTGGCCGGGGCTCCTTGTCATCCTCCTCGCTTTGTGATCCCTTCTCCTTGCTTTTGGCATTTAACTTGCCGGCCTGTTTGAAAACCCAACAATCTATGTTGGTATGATTGGGTGGTTTGTCTGGGGTGCCATGGATCTGGCACGGATGATCGAGTATGCGGTCCAAGCTGGATGTGAGCCTGAATTGTTCTTTTTGAATGGCTTCTTCCGCTGACCGGACTTAGAGCCACTGAATCCGGCATTGACCGCTGTATCATCGGTGTTGCCATTGTTGTTTCGACGCTTGTATCTGTTGCATCGGGACTTGTCGTTGCTATTTCTGGCTTGGGAGGTGCCGGCGTTGCTTGCATTGTTTTTGCTATGGGCCAGCCAACTATCTTCACCCGCACAAAAGTGGGTCATGAGTGACGTGAGGGTTGCCATGGACTTCGGCTTTTCTTGGCCGAGGTGGCGGGCGAGCCATTCGTCACGGATGCTGTGTTTAAAGGCCGCTAGGGCTTCGGCATCCGGACAGTCGACAATCTTGTTCTTTTTAGTTAGGAACCTAGTCCAGAATTTCCTGGTTGACTCTCCGGGCTGTTGAACAATAGGCTTAAGTCATCGGCGTCTGGTGGCTGGACATATGTACCTTGGAAGTTGTCGCGGAAGGCGTCTTCCAAATCCTCCCAGCTGCCAATAGAGTTTTCGGGTAGACTGTTTAACCAGTGCCGGGCTAGCCCTTTGAGTTTTAATGGGAGGTATTTGATGGCGTGGAGGTCATCTGCGCGGGCCATATGGATATGGAGAACAAAATCCTAAATCCACACTGCGGGATCACTTGTTCCATCGTATGATTCAATATTCATGGGTTTAAACCCTTTTGGGAATTCGTGCTCCATTACTTCGTCAATGAAGCAAAGAGGGTGTGCGGCGCCTCTATATCGGGCCACATCGCGACGTAGCTATGATGGAGTCCATCTGCGGTTTTCGGCTCGTGCATGACTAGGCTTGTCATGCTCGGCTTGATAACCGTCGTCGCGCGTCGAGGCACGCCCCCATGATCCGTAGATCAATCTAGCCAGGCATGTTTTATTCTTCAGGCCCTGCCGGAGATCATACGTGTATCCCTGAGCAGTTTTGTCTCTGCCTTTACGGCGAGGTAAGGTGGGCTGGTGTTCGGCTTGTGTTGCCGCTTTGTCCCAACCACGTGGTGGTCGGTCAGCCGCATTGTGTACTGACGGCCTGGGCTCCAACGCCTCGTCATCGAATCAAGGTAGCAATTTGCACTTTGGGTAACTTTTGAGTGGTCGCTTGAGGCCGTGCTCCTCGGCTACTAGGACATCAGTCCATCTATCGTTGAGCAGATCTTGATCAGCTTGAAGCTGCTGATGTTTCTTTTTTAGGCTCCTTGTAGTGGCTATTAGCTGGCATTTGAAGCGCTCCTGTTCGAGAGGTTCCTCAGGCATGATAAAATCCTCGGTGCCGAGGATTGCCTCGTGCTCCGAGAGTGGAAGATAATTACTATCCTCCGAATCTTCGTGCGTGGCCTGTTTACTAGGGCTGACTGCTACCTCTTGACCACTGTGTTGGTTTTCCCTTGAAGAGGAAAGGGTGGTGCAGTGAAGCAGTGTAAGTATTTCCCTCAGTTTTTGAGAACCAGGGTATCAATCCAGTAGGAGACCACGCGCGAGTCACCTCGTACCTACACAAACAAATAAGAACCTCGCAACCAACGCGATAAAGGGGTTGTCAATCCCTTCACGGCCACTTGCAAGAGTGAGATCTGATAGAGATGATAATAATAAGATAAGTATTTTTGGTATTTTTATGATATAGATTGAAAGTAAAGATTTCTGTAAGTGCATCTAGTGCCACCCCTAGTTGGTTTTGGAGTATTGACGACAAACCTAGTTGAGGGACTAACGTGTTTGTGAGAATTGCAGGAAAACACAGGTAGAAGTCCCTCATTGATTCGTTTATTACCAGAGATGACCCCTAAAAATGTACGAAGACCATTGAAGACAATGGTGGTTTATGAAGATATTCATATTGAAGACAATGACATGAGAAGACTCCCTATGAAGCTTATGGAACTCGAAGACTTAGAACCTTCCTAGTTTTTATTTCATTTATGTTGTGTCATAGGAATCACCGTACTGTCAAGTGGGGTCCAAGAGAACCAGTCAGAATGACTGAAGTGATGCCTAATTCAAATCCTATGTCTTCGAGCGAAGACTTTGAGAGAAAATCTTGTCCAGAGTCAGACAAGTCAGCTTTACTTGTAGCCCAAGTAAAGTTGCCGTGTGAGTTCAAAATTCGACCGTTGGTACACGTGTCAGTTCCTTAGTGACCCAGGGTCATTTCGGACAGATCAGGTCGGGTTGCCAAGTGGCTATAAATAGTCCACCCCCCCACAACCATAAACGGTTGGCTGCTCAGATTTCAGTGCACGGCTTTTGTCGTTTGAGAGCAACCCACCTCGAAGCCTTTGAGAGAAAAATTCCTAGTGAGGAGAAAAGCCCTAACCACCCAGAGCCAGAGTAAATTGGGCATCACTTAAGTCTTCGTGTCTGTGTGATTTGAAGACTTATTACACTTGAGGACTGTGCATCCTCCAGACGGTTAGGCGTCGCGTTCTGAGCATCCAAGAGAAATTGTGGATTGCCAGTGAACGAAGTCTGTGAAGGTTTGGGAGTCTACCTTGAAGACTTACCTGAGTGATTGAGCGAGGTCTGTGTGACCTTAGCTCAAGGAGAAAACGGTGAGGACTGGGTGTCTTGGACTAAGTGTCCTTGACTGGGTGTCCAGGACTGTGTGTCCTTTGGTTTAAATACCTAGCCGCTCCAACCAGACGTACAGTTGTCACAGCAACTGGAACTGGTCCAACAAATCATTGTCTTCAACGTGTCACTGGTTTCATCTTCACTTCCTTTCACTTACAGTTATTCATTGTGAAGCCATTGCATGCTTGCTTTATCTTTTGTCTTCACAACATGAATGTATGATCTGTTCGGCTTCATAACTTCTTCCTACCTGATCCTTATTACACTGAAGCTGTTTGTCATTGCGCTTTCACTCTATTGAATACATGACCATGGCTGGCCTAGTGTAATCTAACTTCCGCTGCATAGTAATAGGCATAATCTTCACTGTTTGTCTTCATAACTCTCACGTTTTGAAGACTTTCATAAAAATCGCCTATTCACCCCCCCCCCCTCTAGTCGATATAACGCACTTTCAATTTCAAAATAAAATAGATTGGAAACTTGTATGATGAAAAATAGACCGACGGCCATAGGTTTCACTAGTGGCTTCTCTCAAGATAGCATAACTATTACGGTGGGTGAACAAATTACTGTCGAGCAATTGATAGAAAAGCGAATAATTATGAGAATATCTAGGCATGATCATGTATATAGGCATCACGTCCATGACAAGTAGACCGACTCCTGCCTGCATCTACTACTATTACTCCACACATCGACCGCTATCCAGCATGCATCTAGAGTATTAAGTTCATAAGAACAGAGTAACGCCTTAAGCAAGATGACATCATGTAGAGGGATAAACTCATGCAATATGATGTAAACCCCATCTTTTTATCCTCGATGGCAACAATACAATACATGTCGTTTCCCTTTCTGTCATTGGGATCGAGCACCGCAAGATTGAACCCAAAGCTAAGAACTTCTCCCATTGCATGAAAATTCAATCTAGTAGGCCAAACCAAACTGATAATTCAAAGAGACTTGCAAAGATAAACCAATCATACATAAAAGAATTCAGAGAAGATTCAAATATTGTTCATAGATAATCTGGATCATAAACCCACAATTCATTGGATCTCGACAAACATACCGCAAAAGAAGATTACATCGAATAGATCTCCAAGGGAATCGAGGAGAACTTTGTATTGAGATCCAAAGAGAGAGAAGAATCCATCTAGATACTAGCAATGGACCCGAAGGTCTAAGGTAAACTACTCACACATCATCGGAGGGGCCATGGAGTTGATGTAAAGGCCCTCCGTGATCAATGCCCCCTCTGGCGGAGCTCCGGAAAAGGCCCCAAGATGGAATCTCTTGGGTATAGAAGGTTGAGGCGGTGGAAATAGGGTTTCGTGGTGCTCCTGGATGTTTGCGGGGTATGTGAACATATATAGGAGGAAGAAGTAGGTCGGTGGAGCAACGAGGGGGAAGGGCATGCCTAGGGGGTAGGTGCGCCCCCCTGCCTTGTGGCCGCCTCGTTGATTGCTTGACGTCCACTCCAAGTCCTCTACATCACGTTTGTTCCAAAAATCACGCTCCAGAAAGTTTCATTCCGTTTGGACTCTGATATTCCTTTTCTACGAAACACTGAAATAGCCAAAAAACAACAATTTGGGCTGGGCCTCCGGTTAATAGGTTAGTCCCAAAAATAATATAAAAGTGTACAAATAAAGCCCATTAACATCCAAAACAGATAATATAATAGCATGGAACAATAAAAAAATTATAGATACGTTGGAGACATATCAGCATCCCCAAGCTTAATTCATGCTCGTCCTCGAGTAGGTAAATGATAAAAACAGAATTTTTGATGTGGAATGCTTTCTAGAATATTCTTCAATGTATTTTTCTCAATTGTGGCATGAATGTTCAGATCCGAAAGATTCAAGATAAAAGTTTATTGTTGACATAAAAATAGTAATACTCCGAGTATGCTAATCAAGCAATTATGTCTTATCAAAATACCATAGCCAAAGAAAACTTATCCCTACAAAGTCATATAGTTTGGCCATGTTTCATTTTTGTCACACAAAATGCTCTCATCATGCACAACCCCGATGACAAGCCAAGCAATTGTTTCATACTTAGCCTTTTCAAACTCTTTCAACTTTTAGGCAATATATGAGCGCGAGCCATGGACATAGCACTATGGGTGGAATAGAATATGATGATTGAGGTTGTGTGAGAATACAAAAAGGGAGAAAGTCTCACATTGACGCGGCTAATCAATGGGCTATGGAGATGCCAACCGATTGATGTCAATGCAAGGAGTAGGGATTGCCATGCAACGGATGCACTAGAGCTATAAATATATGAAAGCTCATCAAAGAAACTAAGTGGGTGTGCATCCAACTCGCTTGCTCATGAAGACCTAGGGCATTTGAGGAAGCCCATCATTGGAATATACAAGCCAATTTCTATAATGAAGAATTCCCACTAGTATATGAAAGTGACAAAATAAGAGACTCTCTATCATGAAGATCATGGTGCTACTTTGAAGCACAAGTGTGGAAAAAGGATAGTAACATTGTCCCTTCTCTCTTTTTCTCTCATTTATTTATATTTTTTTCTTTTTTTGGACCTTCTTTCTTTTTTTTATTTTGGCCTCTTTTCTTTATTTTTTTTATTTTTTTTCGTCCGGAGTCTCATCCCGACTTGTGGGGGAATCATAGTCTCCATCATCCTTTCCTCACATGGGACAATCCTCTAATGATGATCATCACACTTTTATTTTCTTACAACTCAAGAATTACAACTCAATACTTAGAACAAAATATGACTCTATGTGAATGCCTCTGGCGGTGTACCGGGATTGCGATGAATCAAGAGTGACATGTGTGAAAAAAATATGAACGGTGGCTTTGCCACAAATATGATGTCAACTACATGATCATGCAAAGCAATATGACAATGATGATGTGTGTCATAATAAATGGAACGGTGGAAAGTTGCATGGCAATATATCTCGGAATGGCTATGGAAATGCCATAATAGGTAGGTATGGTGGCTGTTTTGAGGAAGATATAAGGAGGCTTATGTGTGATAGAGCGCATCATATCACGGGGTTTGGATGCACCGGCGAAGTTTGCACCAACTCTCAAGCTGAGAAAGGGCAATGCATGGTACCGAAGAGGCTAGCAATGGTGGAAGGGTGAGAGTGCGTATAATCCATGGACTCAATATTAGTCATAAAGAACTCACATACTTATTGCAAAAATCTACAAGTCATCAAAACCAAGCACTACACGCATGCTCCTAGGGGGATAGATTGGTAGGAAAAGACCATCACTCGTCCCCGACCGCCACTCATAAGGAAAGCAATCAAAGAACACCCCATGATTCAAATTTGTCACATAACGTTGACCATGCGTGCATGCTACGGGACTTGCCAACTTCAACACAGGTATTCATCAATTTCACAATTACTCAACTAGCACACTTCTAATATTACCACCTTTATATCTCAAAACCATCTATCAAGCATCTAACTTCTCTCAGCATTTAAAATTTATAACCAAAGTGAATTATCATGCTGTTCTAAAGGACTCTCAAAATGATATGAGTGAAGCATGAGAGATCAATTATTTCTATAAAATAAAACCACCTCCGTGCTCTAAAAGATATAAGTGAAGCACTAGAGCAAAAAACTATATAGCTCAAAAGATATGAGTGAAGCACATAGAGTATTCTAATAAATTCCAATTCATGTGTGTCTCTCCCAAAAGGTGTGTATAGCAAGGATGATTGTGGTAAACTAGAAAGCAAAGACTCAAATCATACAAGACGCTCCAATCAAAACACATATCATGTGGCGAATAAAAATATAGCTCCAAGTAAAGTTACCGATAGACGAAGACGAAAGAGGGGATGCCTTCCGGGGCATCCCCAAGCTTAGGCTTTTTGGTTTCCTTGGATTTTACCTTGGGGTGCCTTGGGAATCCCCAATCTTAGGCTCTTGCCACTCCTTGTTCCATAATCCATCAAATCCTTACCCAAAACTTGAAAACTTCACAACACAAAACTTAAAAGAAAATCTTCGTGAGCTCCTTTAGTAAAAGAAAACAAACCACCACTTCAAGGTACTGTAATGAACTCATTCTTGATTTATATTGGTGTTAAACCTACTGTATTTCAACTTTTCTATGGTTCATAAACTCTATTACTAGCCATAGATTCATCAAAATAAGCAAACAACACACGAAAAACAGAATCTGTCAAAAACAGAACAGTCTGTGGTAATCTGTAGGTTTCGAATACTTCTGGAACCCCAAAAATTCTAAACTAAATTGATGGACGTGAGGAATTTATCTATTAATCATCTGCAAAAATAATTAACTAAATCGCACTCTCCAATAAAAAATGGCAGCAATTCTCGCGAGCGCTAAAGTTTCTGTTTTTTACAGCAGGATCAAAAAGATTTTCCCCAAGTCTTCCCAACGGTTCTACTTGGCACAAACACTATTTAAACACAAAAAACAAAACCAAAACAGAGGCTAGATAAATTATTTATTACTAAACAGGGGGGAAAAAGCAAGGAATAAAAATAAAATTGGGTTGCCTCCCAACAAGCACTATCGTTTAACGCCCTTAGCTAGGCATAAAAGCAAAGATAGACCTAGGTATTGCCATGATAATGATAAGATAAATCGTGAAAGCTCATCTCATACTCCCTACGTTCAGCAGCAAGCTTCCTTTGTGGCAAGAAAAAATAATCAAAAGGGCTAAATTTAATGGGACAAAAGTCCCCAAGATCAAGCTCGGGAGGTATTGGTTCCTCCTTTGGCCCCTCATATTGCACAATCAATTCATCATTATAAGCATTCTTTTGGCAAAAAGTCATGAGCCTTTGTTCAAGGGAAAAACCTAGCCCATTGTTCTGGATGGCAAAATTATCATTAAGTTCAGAGATCCTATCAACAAGAGCATCGGTAGGAACCTTTTTTCTAAGGTTTTCATTAAAAGCAACATGATCTAAAGATCGTAAACGCATAATATCTTCTTGATAGAAAATAATTGCTTCTATGGGAGGACGGCCGGCATCCACCCTATAATGCGCAAAAATTTCATTGGCCTCTTTTATTATAAATCTGAACTCATGAGCTAAAAAGATGGTCGCTGCTCGCTTAACAGAAGAATGCTCAATATTAGAAAATTCTAGGAAAATCCTTTGTGTGGAAGGATGCACATGTAAAAATTGTCTCTCGAGTTCAACTATGAGCAAGGATATAGCATCTGCGAGACTACCAGTTTTATGAAGGATAGATCCACTCATAGTGGGCAAAGCACCGGCACAAGTAAAGAAATCTTGAATAACTCCCTTCCCAATAATATTACCGCTGCCAATATGAAACTTTTTAGTGTGCAAAATAATAGGATTTTCAAGAGGATCAGCAATAGCATCAAAGTTTTCCATATTATTATCCTTATCAATGATAACCTCCCCAGTTTCAGACATGATGGCAACAAATTGCAAAAAGAATGAGCACACAGAAGGCAGGAAGGAAAAAGAGGCGAACGGAAAAGAGAGGGCGAATAAAATGGCAAGGGTGAAGTGGGGGAGAGGAAAATGAGAGGCAAATGGCAAATAATGTAATGCGAAGGATAAGAGTTGTGATGGGTACTTGGTATGTCTTGACTTGGTGTAGATCTCCCCGGCAACGGCGCCAGAAATGCTTCTTGCTACCTCTTGAGCACTGCCTTGGTTTTCCCTTGAAGAGGAAAGGGTGGTGCAGTAAAGCAGCGTAAGTATTTCCCTTAGTTTTTGAGAACCAAGGTATCAATCCAGTAGGAGACCACGCGCGAGTCACCTCGTACCTACACAAACAAATAAGAACATGCAACCAACGTGATAAAGGGGTTGTCAATCCCTTCACGGCCACTTGCAAGAGTGAGATCTGATAGAGATGATAATAATAAGATAAGTATTTTTGGTATTTTTATGATATAGATTGAAAGAATAGATTGCAAAATAAAATAGGGAAACTTGTATGATGGAAAACAGACCCGGGGGCCATAGGTTTCACTAGTGGCTTCTCTCAAGATAGCATAAGTATTACGGTGGGTGAACAAATTACTATCGAGCAATTGATAGAAAAGAGAATAATTATGAGAAAATCTAGGCATGATCATGTATATAGGCATCACGTCTGTGACAAGTAGACTGACTCCTGCCTGCATCTACTACTATTACTCCACACATCGACCGCTATCTAGCATGCATCTAGAGTATTAAGTTCATAAGAACAGAGTAACGCCTTAAGCGAGATGACATGATGTAGAGGGATAAACTCATGCAATATGATGTAAACCCCATCTTTTTATCCTTGATGGCAACAATACAATACGTGTCGTTTCCCTTTCTGTCACTGGGATCGAGCACCGCAAGATTGAACCCAAAGCTAAGCACTTCTCCCATTGCAAGAAAGATCAATCTAGTAGGCCAAACCAAACTGATAATTCGAAGAGACTTGCAAAGGTAAACCAATCATAAATAAAAGAATTCAAAGAAGATTCAAATATTGTTCATAGATAATCTAGATCATAAACCCACAATTCATCGGATCTCGAAAAACACACCGCAAAAGAAGATTACGTCGAATAGATATCCAAGAGAATCAAGGAGAACTTTGTATTGAGATCCAAAGAGAGAGAAGAAGCCATCTAGATACTAGCTATGGACCCGAAGGTCTGAGGTAAACTACTCACACATCATCGGAGGGGCCGTGGAGTTGATGTAGAGGCCCTCCGTGATCAATGCCCCCTCCGTCGGACCTCCGGAAAAGGCCCCAAGATGGGATTGGATACAGAAGGTTGCGGGGGTGGAAATAGGGTTTCTTGGTGCTCCTGGATGTTTGCAAGCTATGTGAACATATATAGGAGGAAGAAGTAGGTCGGTGGAGCAATGAGGGGCCCACGAGGGGGAGGGAGCGCCCAGGGGGGTAGGCACGCCCCTGCCTCGTGGTCGCCTCGTTGATTGCTTAACGTCAACTCCAAGTCCTCTGGATCACGTTTGTTCCAAAAATCACGTTCCCGAAGGTTTCATTCCGTTTGGACTCCGTTTGATATTCCTTTTCTATGAAACACTGAAATAGGCAAAAAACAGCAATTTGGGTTGGGCCTCCGGTTAATAGGTTAGTCCCAAAAATAATATAAAAGTGTAAAATAAAGCCCATTAACATCCAAAACAGATAATATAATAGCATGGAACAATCAAAAATTATAGACACGTTGGAGACGTATCACTGACTTGCCTATCTTCCCGTTCATCCTGTTTGGAAGTTGGCTGAATGGGGTCTTCATTGTCTTCGGCACCATCTAGAGTGTTGTCTTCTCCTGTGCCGGTGCTCCTGTCTTTGGTGCGGCGTGACTTAGAGCGGCACCGCTGACGCCAGCGCTTTGGTTGTATCTCAGGAGGTTTATCCTCAACTGGATCTTCCTTGTCACCGCCGCTATTCTCCTTTGGTGCATCCACCATGTATACGTCATACGAGGAAGTGGTCGTCCAGCATCCGGTAAACGGCAGGTTTTGGGCCTCTTCTTCTCCGGCATCATCGTCCATACCGTTGATGTCATCGGAGCCGTAATCGAGCATGTCAGTTAAGTCTTCGACAGTGGCTATGAAGTGGGCGGTGGGTGGGAAGCGAAATTCTCCGTCATCAGCCTCCAGTTTGAACCGGGTATAATTCGGCTGTGAGCCCCCCCCCCTCTAAGGATAGTGCTCTTAACGAGTTTAACACGTCGCCCAAAGGCGAGTGCCGGAAGATGTCCGTGGAGCTAAATTCGACGATCGATGCTCGATCAAGCTCGCCGTATGCGGACGCACAAGGTTCAGAACCTGTAGCCGGAGACGAGTCCATGGTTCCGATGACACAATGTTTACCCAGGTTGATGGTAACTGGAGACAAGGGACACAATGTTTACCCAGGTTCGGGCCCTCTCTATGGAGGTAATACCCTAATTCCTGCTTGATTGATCTTGATGAATATGAGTATTACAAGAGTTGATCTACCACGAGATCGTAATGGCTAAACCCTAAAATTATAGCCTGTCTGACTATGATTATGAGGATATCTCTCTACGGACCTAGCCCTCCAGTTTATATAGACACGGGAGGGATCTGGGGTTACATAAGGTCGGTTACAGAGAAGGGAATCTTCATATTTGGACGCCAAGCTTGCCTTCCACGCCAAGGAGAGTCCCATCTGGACACGGGTAGAGTCTTCGGTCTTCGTATCTTCACAACCCATCAGTCTGGCCCATGTCTAATAGGTCGGACACCTGAGGACCCCTCAGTCCAGGACTCCCTCAGTATTCCCCGCGGCCGTGGCTCCTCGCCCTCCCCAACCTCCTCCATGACTTTCTTCCCCCCACGCGACATGAGGATGACATATTGCGCCTTGAATTTCTCCTCCCCGTTGATGACCATCCAACAACGAGAGAGGTGGACGGACTTGCCTTCATGTTGGACCTTGAATGCCTCCAAATTTTGGAATGCCTACAAATGAATAGCATGCAAGCATATGGGCAAATGGACATGCAAGCATAACGGGAAAGGAAACGAAGAGGGGCGCATGTATACCATGTCTTGCATGCCGATCGAAAGAAATATGCCCTAGATGCAATAATAAAGTTGTTATTTATATTTCCTTATATCATGGTAAATGTTTATTATTCATGCTAGAATTGTATTAACCGGAAACTTAGTACATGTGTGAATACATAGACAAACACGGTGTCCCTAGTATGCCTCTACTTGACTAGCTCGTTAATCAAAGATGGTTAACTTTCCTAGCCATGGACATGTGTTTGAAGGAAATATGCCCTAGAGGCAATAATAAAGTTATTATTTATTTCCTTATTTCATGATAAATGTTTATTATTCATGCTAGAATTGTATTAACTGGGAACATAATACCTGTGTGAATACATAGACAAACATAGCGTCACTAGTATGCCTCTACTTGACTAGCTCGTTGATCAAAGATGGTTATGTTTCCTAACCATAGACATGAGTTGTCATTTGATAAATGGGATCACATCATTAGAAGAATGATGTGATTGACTTGACCCATTCCGTTAGCTTAGCACTTGATCGTTTTAGTTTACTGTTATTGCTTTCTTCATGACTTATACATGTTCCTATGACTATGAGATTATGCAACTCCCGATTACCGAAGGAACACTTTGTGTGCTACCAAATGTCACAACGTAACTGGGTGATTATAAAGGTGCTCTACAGGTGTCCCCGATGGTACTTGTTGAGTTGGCACAGATCAAGATTAGGATTTGTCACTCCGATTGTCGGAGAGGTATCTCTGGGCCCTCTCGGTAATGCACATCACTATAAGCCTTGCAAGCAATGTGACTAATGAGTTAGTTGCGGGATGTTGCATTATAGAACGAGTAAATAGACTTGCCGGTAACGAGATTGAACTAGGTATTGAGATACCGACGATCGAATCTCGGGCAAGTAACATACCGATGACAAAGGGAACAACGTATGTTGTTATGCGGTTTGACCGATAAAGAGCTTCGTAGAATATGTAGGAACCAATATGAGCATCCAGGTTCTGCTATTGGTTATTGACCGGAGACATGTCTCGGTCATGTCTACATAGTTCTCGAACCCGTAGGGTCCGCACGCTTAAAGTTCTGTGACGATCGGTATTATGAGTTTTTGTGTTTTGATGTACCGAAGGTAGTTTGGAGTCCCGGATATGATCACGGACATGACGAGGAGTCTCTAAATGGTCGAGACGTAAAGATCGATATATTGGTTGACTATGTTCGAACACCGGAAGGGTTCCAGGAGGTTTCGGACATATACCGGAGTACCGGGGGTTACCGGAACCCCCCCGGGAAGTTATTGGGCCTTATGGGCCTTAGTGGACAAGAGAGAGGGCAGCCAAGAGGTGACGCGCGGCCCCCTTGCCCCAATCCGAATTGTACAAGGGGAAGGGGCGACGGCCCCCCTCTCCTTCCTTCTCTCCACCTCCTCCTTCCCCATTCTCCTTCTTGGAATAGGAAAGGGAGGGGGCAAACCTACTTGGAGTAGGATTGCCCCCCCCCTTGGGCGCGCCTCTCCCCTGGCCGGCCCTCTCCTCCTCCCCCCCTTTATATACGGAGGTAGGGGCACCCCAAAGACACAACAATTGATTTGTTGATCTCTTACCCATGTGCGGTGCCCCCCTCCACCATAATCCACTTCTGTTATATCATAGTGGTGCTTAGGCGAAGCCCTGCAACGGTAGCTTCATCAACATCGTCACCACGCCATCGTGCTGACGAAACTCTCCCTCGAGCTCTACTGGATCGTTAGTTCACGGGACGTCACCAAGCTGAACGTGTGCTGAACGCGGAGGTGCCGTACGTTCGGTGCTGAGGATCGGTCGATCGTGAAGACGTACGACTACATCAACCGCGTTGTTATAATGCTTCCGCTTAACAGTCTACAAGGGTACGTGGACAACACCCTCCCCTCTCGTTGCTATGCATCACCATGATCTTGTGTGTGCGTAGGAATTTTTTTGAAATTACTACGTTCCCCAACAGTGGCATCTGAGCCAGATTTTTGCGTAGATGTTATATGCACGAGTAGAACACAAGTGAGTTATGGGCGATACAAGTCATACTGCTTACCAGCATGTCATACTTTGGTTCGGCGGTATTGTTGGATGAAGCGTCCCGGACCGACATTATGCGTACGCTTATGCGAGACTGGTTCTACCGACGTGCTTTACACACAGGTGGCTGGCGGGTGTCAGTTTCTCCAACTTTAGTTGAACCGAGTGTGGCTACGGCCGGTCCTTGAGAAGGCTAAAACATCACTAACTTGACAAACTATCTTTGTGGTTTTGATGCGTTGGTGAGAACGGTTCTTGCTCAGCCCGTAGTAGCCACGTAAAACTTGCAACAACAAAGTAGAGGACGTCTAACTTGTTTTTGCAGGGCATGTTGTGATGTGATATGGTCAAGGCATGATGCTATACTTTATTGTATGAGATGATCATGTTTTGTAACGGAGTTATCGGCAACTGACAGGAGCCATATGGTTGTCGCTTTATTGTATGCAATGCAATCGCCCTGTAATTGCTTTACTTTATCACTAAGCGGTAGCGATAGTCGTAGAAGCAATAGTTGGCGAGATTACAACGATGCCACGATGGAGATCAAGGTGTCGCGCCGGTGACAATGGTGATCATGATGGTGCTTTGGAGATGGAGATCAAAGGAACAAGATGATGATGGCCATATCATATCACTTATATTGATTGCATGTGATGTTTATCCTTTATGCATCTTATTCTGCTTTGTTTGAAGGTAGCATTATAAGATGATCTCTCACTAAATTTCAAGGTAAAAGTGTTCTCCCTGAATATGCACCGTTGCCAAAGTTCGCCATTGCCAAAGTGATCACTTAGATGATTAGAGGGATGTCTATCTAAGTGGGAGTTCTTAAGAAATTTCATTAATTGAACTTAAATTTATCATGAACTTAGTACCTGATAGTATTTTGCTTGTCTATGTTATTGTAGATAGATGGCCCGTGTTGTTGTTCCGTTGAATTTTTATGCGTTCCTTGAGAAAGAAAAGTTGAAAGATGATGGTAGAAATTACATGGACTGGGTCCGTAACTTGAGGATTATCCTCATTGCTGCACAGAAGAATTACATCCTGGAAGCACCGCTGGGTGCCAAACCTGCTACAGGAGCAACACCAGATGTTATGAACGTCTGGCAGAGCAAAGCTGATGACTACTCGATAGTTCAGTGTACCATGCTTTACGGCTTAGAACCGGGACTTGAATGACGTTTTGAACGTCATGGAGCATATGAGATGTTCCAGGAGTTGAAGTTAATATTTCAAGCAAATGCCCGGATTGAGAGATATGAAGTCTCCAATAAGTTCTATAGCTGCAAGATGGAGGAGAATAGGTCTGTCGATGAACATATACTCAGAATGTCTGGGTACCATAATCACTTGACTCAGCTAGGAGTTAATCTTCCGGTTGATAGTGTCATTGACAAAGTTCTTCAATCACTGCCACCAAGCTACAAGAGCTTCGTGACAAAGTTCCGTTTGATGCGAGACGGTTATGCAAAGGATGGATAAGATGATTCCTGAGCTCTTCGCAATGCTAAAGGCTGTGGAGGTAGAAATCAAGAAAGAGCATCAAGTGTTGATGGTCAACAAGACCACCAGTTTCAAGAAAAAGGGTAAAGGGAAGAATAAAGGGAACTTCAAGAAGAACGGCAAACAAGCTACTGCTCAAGAGAAGAAACCCAAGTTTGGACCTAAGCCTGAGACTGAGTGCTTCTACTGCAAAGGGACTGGTCACTGGAAGCGGAACTGCCCCAAGTATTTGGCGGATAAGAAGGACGGCAAGGTGAACAAAGGTATATGTGATATACATGTTATTGATGTGTACCTTACTAGAGCTCTCAGTAGCACCTGGGTATTTGATACTGGTTCTGTTGCTAATATTTGCAACTCAAAACAGGGACTACGGATTAAGCGAAGACTGGCTAAGGACGAGGTGATGATGCACGTGGGAAATGGTTCCAAAGTCGATGTGATCGCCGTCGGCACGCTACCTCTACATCTACATTCGGGATTAGTTTTAAACCTAAATAATTGTTATTTGGTACCAGCGTTAAGCATGAACGTTATATCTGGATCTTGTTTGATGCGAGACGGTTATTCTTTTAAATCTGAGAATAATGGTTGTTCTATTTATATGAGTAATATCTTTTATGGTCATGCACCCTTGAAGAGTGGTCTATTTGTATTGAATCTCAATAGTAGTGATACACATATTCATAATGTTGAAGCCAAAAGATCTAGAGTTGATAATGATAGTGCAAATTATTTGTGGCACTGCCGTTTGGGTCATATTGGTGTAAAGCGCATGAAGAAACTCCATACTGATGGACTTCTGGAATCACTTGGTACTTGTGAACCATGCCTCATGGGCAAGATGACTAAAACGCCGTTCTCCGGAACAATGGAGAGAGCAACGGATTTGTTGGAAATCATACATACTGATGTATGTGGTCCAATGAATATTGAGGCTCGCGGCGGGTATCATTATTTTCTCACCTTCATAGATGATTTGAGAAGATATGGGTATATCTACTTACTGAAAAGTCTGAAACATTTGAAAAGTTCAAAGAATTTCAGAGTGAAGTGAAAAATCATCGTGACAAGAAAATAACTTTTCTATGATCTGATCGTGGAGGAGAATATTTGAGTTACGAGTTTGGTCTACATTTGAAACAATGTGGAATAATTTTGCAACTCACGCCACCCGGAACACCACAGCGTAATGGTGTGTCCAGATGTCGTAATCGTACTTTACTAGATATGGTGCGATCTATGATGTCTCTTACTAATTACCGCTATCATTTTGGGGTTATGCTTTAGAGACAACTGCATTCACGTTAAATAGGGCACCATCGAAATCCGTTGAAACGACACCTTATGAACTATGGTTTGGCAAGAAACCAAAGTTGTCGTTCTTAAAGTTTGGGGTTGCGATGCTTATGTGAAAAAGCTTCATCCTGATAAGCTTGAACCCAAATCGGAGAATTATGTCTTCATAGGATACCCAAAGGAGACTGTTGGGTACACCTTCTATCACAGATCCGAAGGCAAGACATTTGTTCCTAAGAATGGATCCTTTCTAGAGAAGGAGTTTCTCTCGAAAAAAGTGAGTGGGAGGAAAGTAGAACTTGATGAGGTAATTGTACCTGCTCCCTTATTGGAGAGTAGTTCATCACAGAAACCGGTTCATGTGACACCTACACCAATTAGTGAGGAAGCTAATGATGATGATCATGAAACTTCAGATCAAGTTACTACTGAACCTCGTAGGTCAACTAGAGTAAGATCCGCACCAGAATGGTGCGGTAATCCTATTCTGGAGGTCATGTTACTTGATCATGACGAGCCTATGAACTATGAGGAAGCGATGATGAGCCCAGATTCCGCAAAATGGCTTGAAGCCAAGAAATCTGAGATGGGATCCATGTATGAGAACAAAGTATGGACTTTGCTTGACTTGCCCGATGATCGGCAAGCCATCAAGAATAAATGGATCTTCAAGAAGAAGACTGACGCTGATGGTAACGTTACTCTCTACAAAGCTCGACTTGTCGTGAAAGGTTTTTGACAAGTTCAAGGAGTTGACTATGATGAGACCTTCTCTCCCGTAGCGATGCTTAAGTCCGTATGAATCATGTTAGCAATTGCCGCATTTTATGATTATGAAATTTGGCAACTGGATGTAAAGACAGCATTCCTGAATGGATTTCTGGAAGAAGAGTTGTATATGATGCAACCTGAAGGTTTTATCGATCCAAAGGGTACTAACAAAGTGTGCAAGCTCCAGCGATCCATTTATGGACTGGTGCAAGCCTCTCGGAGTTGGAATAAACGTTTTGATAGTGTGATCAAAGCATATGGTTTTATACAGACTTTTGGAGAAGCATGTATTTACAAGAAAGTGAGTGGGAGCTCTATAGCATTGCTAATATTATATGTAGATGAAATATTGTTGATTGGAAATGATATATAATTTCTGGATACCATAACAGGATTGAATAAGAGTTTTTCAATGAAAGACCTCGGTGAAGCTGCTTATATACTGGGCATCAAGATCTATAGAGATAGATCAAGACGCTTAATTGGACTTTCACAAAGCACATACCTTGATAAAGTTTTGAAGAAGTTCAAAATGGATCAAGCTAAGAAAGGGTTCTTGCCTGTGTTACAAGGTGTGAAGTTGAGTAAGACTCAATGCCCGACCACTGCAGAAGATAGAGAGAAAATGAAAAATGTTCCCTATGCTTCAGCCATAGGCTCTATCATGTATGCAATGCTGTGTACCAGACCTGATGTGTGCCTTGCTATTAGTTTGGCAGGGAGGTACCAAAGTAATCTAGGAGTGGATCACTGGACAGCGGTCAAGAACATCTTAAAGTACCTAAAGAGGACTAAGGATATGTTTCTCATTTATGGAGGTGACAAAGAGCTCGTCATAAATGGTTACGTCGATGCAAGCTTTGACACTGATCCGGACGCTTCTAAATCGCAAACTGGATACGTGTTTATATTGAACGGTGGAGCTGTCAGTTGGTGCAGTTCTAAACAAAACGTCGTGGCGGGATCTACGTGTGAAGCGGAGTACATAGCTACTTCGGAAGCAGCAAATGAAGGAGTCTGGATGAAGGAGTTCATATCCGATCTAGGTGTCATACCTAGTGCATCTGGTCCAATGAAAATCTTTTGTGACAATACTGGTGCAATTGCCTTGACAAAGGAATCCAGATTTCACAAGAGAACCAAGCACATCAAGAGACGCTTCAATTCCATCCGGGCTCAAGTCCAGGTGGGAGACATAGAGATTTGAAAGATACATACGGATCTGAATGTTGCAGACCTGTTGACTAAGCCTCTCTCACGAGCAAAACATGATCGGCACCAAGGCTCCATGGGTGTTAGAATCATTACTGTGTAATCTAAATTATTGACTCTAGTGCAAGTGGGAGACTGAAGGAAATATGCCCTAGAGGCAATAATAAAGTTATTATTTATTTCCTTATTTCATGATAAATGTTTATTATTCATGCTAGAATTGTATTAACTGGAAACATAATACATGTGTGAATACATAGACAAACATAGTGTCACTAGTATGCCTCTACTTGACTAGCTCATTGATCAAAGATGGTTATGTTTCCTAACCATAGACATGAGTTGCCATTTGATAAACGCGATCACATCATTAGAAGAATGATGTGATTGACTTGACCCATTCCGTTAGCTTAGCACTTGATCGTTTTAGTTTACTGTTATTGCTTTCTTCATGACTTATACATGTTCCTATGACTATGAGATTATGCAACTCCCGATTACCGGAGGAACACTTTGTGTGCTACCAAATGTCACAACGTAACTGGGTGATTATAAAGGTGCTCTACAGGTGTCCCCGATGGTACTTGTTGAGTTGGCACAGATCAAGATTAGGATTTGTCACTCCGATTGTCGGAGAGGTATCTCTGGGCCCTCTCGGTAATGCACATCACTATAAGCCTTGCAAGCAATGTGACTAATGAGTTAGTTGCGGGATGTTGCATTACAGAACGAGTAAATAGACTTGCCGGTAACGAGATTGAACTAGGTATTGAGATACCGACGATCGAATCTCGGGCAAGTAACATACCGATGACAAAGGGAACAACTTATGTTGTTATGCGGTTTGACCGATAAAGATCTTCGTAGAATATGTAGGAACCAATATGAGCATCCAGGTTCCACTATTGGTTATTGACCGGAGACATGTCTCGGTCATGTCTACATAGTTCTCGAACCCGTAGGGTCCGCACGCTTAAAGTTCTGT